>NC_081412.1:566233257-566315757 GCF_030272615.1 Cryptomeria japonica
TGATCTTCAGGTGCTATTTTGATTTGATTGTATCCAGAAAATCCGTCCATTAAAGATAACATCTCATGGCCTGCTGTGAGATCAATGATTAAGTCAATGTTTGGTAATGGGAAATCGTCCTTTGGACAAGCCTTGTTGATATCTCTGAAGTCTGTACATATTCGGATGCTGCGATCTGGTTTGCTAACAGGTACCAAGCTGGAAATCCAGTCAGGATAATCTATTGGGCGTATGAATCCAACATCCAGTAATTTATCCAGCTCTGCCTTGACTAATAATGCCACTTGTGGGTGCATTTTCCTCAACTTCTGTTTTACTGGTTTTGCCCCCGGTTTAACTGTTAAATGATGCATTACTAAATCGGGGTCCAGTTCGGGCATATCAGCGTAAGACCATGCGAAGTTGACTTGTCGTTCCTTAAAGAAGCTTATGAATCTTGCTCTCTCAGCCTCTGTCAATGATTGAGCCAAAAATATGTTATGTGGAACCTCTGTTGTGCCAATGTTTGTCTTTATGGTCTCCTCTACCAACATGGATGATTTTTCCTCGTATGATGCTGGGAGAATGTCGAGTCTTCCATCTTCGGGCGCCTCAGAGAGGTTTTCACCCTCAGATACGTCCTTTCTTTTTACTTTTGCGGAGTCAGATAGCGCCACAGTGTGGTTTTCACCATAAGACCCTTGTTTTGTTTTTATTTTAATATTTTTGCAACTAGAAGGCCCGACACCCTCACCAAAGTATGCCATGTTATTTAGCTCTATGGCGTATCCTGCTTTATGATCTCCCGGGGGAAGATCATCTCGAATGCCAAGATAATCGACAATAGCTTCGTCGTTTTGAAATGTATCAAGCTGTGCTGGTCCATCCTGATCCCAGTCAATGAGTTGGGGGTGAACGAGGGGAAGGTCTTTAGTGTTTTCAGAGTTCGCAAGGCTAATAGTGAAGATGTGGTTATATTCAGGTATGTCAAGGTAGTCATCGAGGTCGTCAATGGCACTCTCCTCATTAGTTTCGATCGTGAGTGAGTCCAAATTATCATCACTAGTAGCACCCTCAGGGACGGGTGTCCTCATCCTATGTGATCTTGACCTAGGGCCTTGAAACGAAGCTTGTGCGGGATCCTTATGGGTTGGTGTTTGACCAACTCTGAATTTTTTGTAGAATTCCTCCTCCTCTGTAGGTTCATCTGGCTCTCTAAATGTCTCATTGAGTTCATAGTCGTTGGCGGATTTGTCTGAACCCCATTCCCACTCATTGGAGTCTGTGGAATAATTATCCTCTTATTGAACTTCAGCCACTTTGACTTGCCATACCTGTTTTGTTCTTTTGTTGTGAATCTTGGGGTTTAGAAAACCAAGCCCTTTTGAGCGTTCCTTTCTTGTAGTTAGCTCAGGTTGTAAAGGCTCCATGACGCCTTCTTTGCGTAGTCCGAGAGGGCTCTTTCCATCATACCCGAATTTTTGTAGCATTTTGAAACCTTTACCATAGTTCTCACAGGGTATGATAATTTGATCTTGTGTATCCTCTTCAGCGTCCTTATAGAGCATTTTATACAAATTTTCTTCTCCTAGTTCGCCCCATTTTTGAAAGATGGTAGGATCCCATTTGAGTAGCATGATAGAGATTTGCTTATTAGGATGTGGCCTCCCATATTCCTTGGGAGAGGTCATGACTTGTCGTAAGAACATTGTTTGATTCAGAGTGTATTCTCCCATGCCTTTGTCTTGAAACTTGGCTCTAAGTTCACCTTGTTTGGATGTCGAGGGCTTTAATGACTCAGGATCAATATATGCTGAAGAAGGAGTAGCCTCACGATTGCTGGGAATGATAGTCTCAGTATGCGATCTCAAGTTATTGCAATATATGAATGGATTTGGATCACCATTGACCGTTACCTCGACTCCATTATGAGGAAACTTAATGCATTGGTAGTATGTTGATGGGACTGCCCTCATTTCATGAATCCACGGACATCCTAGCAATATGTTATACGTGAGGTCTAGATCCAGGACTTGACAAACCACATCCTTTGTGACTGGCCCTATTCTTAATGGTAAGATGACCATGCCCTTGGACGAACGCTCTTCATCATCATAAGCCTTAATAGTGATTTGGTTTGTAGAATTCACAGCTTTGTCAGAATATCCCAATTGTCTGATGGTACTCAATGTACAAATATTAAGACCTGCTCCTCCATCTATCAGGACTCATTTTATTCGGTGTTTATGTATGAAGGCTTCAATGTGTAGAGGTGCATTATGAGGCTGACTTATGGAGGCGTCATCGGCTTCTGTAAATGTGAGGGAGTGTGGAAAGGATAGGTATCCCACCATGGCTTGAAACTGGTCCACGTTCAGATCAGTAGGGACAGCAGTATCTCTCAAGGTTTTATCAAGGACAGCTTTATGTGCTGGAGATATACGTAGAAGCTCAAGAATAGATATGAGTGCGGGTGTTTTCCCTAGTTGCTCTACAAGGTCGTACTCAGGCTTGGTAGATGAAAGATTGGTATTCTTAGTGGAGGCACCAGGCAATGTGATCTTATCTCGACGGGTTGTAACATGACATTCAGAGGTAGATGCGGACGAAGATCCCACACCTTTTAGGACAATTTTGGGTCTTTGAGAAGAATTCTCAGGATTTTTATTTTTGATAGTAATGGTAGAAATATGATTGTCCATTGAGATGTGATTAATAGTGGAATCATAATTGTAAGATGCTCTAGTGTAATTGGCTTGATCATCTGTGACTTTGCCTTTTCCCTTGTCATGTTTTGGGAATGGTTCCTTAAACACCTCATGCTCTTGGTTAGATGAATGTCCCTCAATCTCAATGTCTCCTCTGTCAATGAGATCTTGCACAATGTTTTTCAATCGATGGCAATTACTTGTCTTATGACCCTTGCTCTTATGAAACTCACAAAACTCATCATCATTCCACCAATTCGGTTTTACCTTTGGTTCATATGGAGGAAAATCTGGGACCGTGATCACTTTGTTTGCTACAAGCTTTTTGAATACTGATTCAAGTGGTTCTCCCAATGGAGTGTACTTCCTTCGTGGTTTAGCAGCCGTTTGATTGTTCACTTGATTGTTGGTAGAACTTGATCCAGAAAAGACGAACTTTGGTCTCACTGTATTGGCATCAACAACACCATCATTAACCGTGTTCTTGTTCTTGTTCCAAAATTTTGGTTTGTCCTTTCCTTTGAAGTCCTCTTTGTTTTCTTTGGATAGCTTGATAACTCCTTGTTCAATTAAGACCTTTTCTGTTGCTAGGCCCTTTTCAATGACATCCTTGAATGTAGACAAACAAGCTTTTCGGAGATCATAGCCAATAGCCTTGTTAACATTTTGTGTGAACATCTCCACCATTTGTTTTTGCGGGATCTCACAAGAGCATCTGCTAGCTAAGTTTCTCCATCTCTGTAAAAATGTTGCGAAAGATTCTCCTTCCTTTTGTTTCGTGTTGCACAAGGTAGTAACGGAGACATCTGTTTCAATGTTGTAAGAGAAATGTTGGATGAATGCCTCTGCCAAGTCGCCCCATGACTTAATACCAGGAGGTAATTGAGAAAACCATTCCATGGCTTGATCTCCTAGGCTCTGTGGGAATAATCTCATCAAGTATGTTTCTTCTGCCGCTACCTCAATGCAAGCTGTGAAGAATTGTCTTATGTGTGCCTTGGGGTCTCCTCTCCCTCTATATTTGTCGAATTTTGGTGTTACAAAGTGCGGAGGAAACGGAGGCATTGGAATGCTCTTATCAAATGGATAAGGGCATATATCTCTCATAGTATATGTGGGTTTTGATGTGCCCATGTCTTCCACTTTCTTTTGTAGATCTCTAATTTGTTGCTCCAAATTATTTTTGGGAGGAGATGGATTTCTTGTAGCATATCCCATGTTTGAAACACCCATTTGAGGAGGAGCTTGCTACATATATGGATGATACTGATCGTAGACATGTCCATATGGAGGTCTATATTGATGTGGCATATATGGAGCACTTGGCATAACTTCTTGTTGAGGGACCCCATATCTGTTTTGTGTGTATAAACCATATTCAATAGGCCTTTCATTTTCCATTGTGTTGCCCCCAATTTTGGCATGAGGTCTCCTTGTGTCAAAATTTTGAGGAAGTCCTTGAGTATCCATTTGTCTTGGTTGACCCATATCTTGAGCATGTGTTTGAGCATAGGGCCTCCATGATGGTCTTTGAGTGTAAGTATCATACATTTGAGCTTGTGTATGTGGGATTGCTGGTTTTTGAAGCAAAACTGATGGTGACTCCAGCATCATATTATTTGGTCCTCCACTATTAGGTTGAGTTTGTTGTGAAGGTCTACTTTCCATAAGTTGAGATAAGTCAAAATCATGTGGTATTTTGGTGCCACTTTGTGCCATCATGTTTAGGAAATATTGACGATCTCTCCTCATTATCTCTTCAACCAATCTATTGAATTGAGGATCCATTATAGATTCTTGTATGTCTGCTGAAAGTATTGAAGAATTGTCCACGGTGTCATTGTGTGTAGCGTTGTGTATAGTGTTTGCGCTTTCCACATTTGGATTGTGTCTATAAACATTCATGTCTGGTAATGTAGTGTGCTCAGGATTGTAGAAGACATCATTGTCATACTCATAAGAACTCATGTTTACGGATTCTTGAGCTTCTTTGACTATTCTCCTAGATTTTTGAAGGCGGGTTTCAACCATGAACTAGATGTTTGGCAATATGTGAGAGACTAGACGAAAATGACAAGAGTATGGAAGACCAAGAGTTGTATGGAGTGTAAATGAATCTTGAGGTGTACTTGCAATGTCCAAAGTGTAAGACCAAGTATGTAAGTAGTAGAGTAGGTGTGACTTCCAAAGAGAGGATAGTTTCTCTTGATGAGGTAAGCTGACCTTGACTCTAAGTAAGACCAAATGAGACCCAAAGGTAAGAAACCTTGATGAGGGACCACTTAGCAAAGTGTTGTTGTATGTTGACAAAGTATGATGAGGGCAAGCAAGTGACCTTTTTGACTCAAGTTTTAGACAAGTATGAATGTAAAATGAGATGTGAAGCAATGATAGACTGTGTGAAACCTTAGAACAGGTTGAATGCTAGATGAAATCTGAAGAGATAACCTAGGAAGCTCAAGTATGCCGAAACTGATTTCTTTGTTTGCTTGACTGTTATAGTTTTTCCAATCCTGACACAGACGCCTCTGTATACTTCACAGACGCGGTTTTAAGACACAGACGCTACTCTGTTTGATGCAGACGCAGTTAAAAACACAGACGCTATTCTGTACTTCACAGACGCTTTTATCCGACACAGACGCGGTTTTAACAAACACAGATGCGTTTCTGTAACCTTAGTGCAATTTTTCCTATCTGTGAAATTGTTTTGTAGTGACCCAATCTGATTGTTCGACTGTTTTTTGTGACAAGAGGACACAATTTGATGACTCAATGTTTGCAGACTGTTTAGACTCCAAAAAGTGTGTTGTTTGATGTAAAAAGTTTTTGCATACACTTGAAGACACAAAAGACACAATGTTTTGCTGTTTTGTCTTGAATGTTTGAGTGTTTTAGCATAAGACAAGCACAAATCTTAGGGCTGACCAAGACAATAGTTGTTGATCCCACATGGGGTTTTACCCCCGAGGCTACGCTATTCAGAGCGGATACTTAGATGCTTGACCTCACTGGCTCCACCCTCGGCACTCACTTCTCGGGTCAGCCAAGCATCAGTCCCCATGAAAACTCCCCATGGCGAACTTTGTATCTCTACTAAGAACCGTATGTGTGTGGGCCGCTACCAGAGGTCCGACCTCCTGCCTCAACAACTAGAAGGATTTGGGCATCTAAAACAAAGAGGTGCTAGTAAGGGCATCCGCTTGTGTGGCCATACATGCGGCACTTTCAGCTCTGTAAATACAGAAGGCTCCCAGCCGGTAGGGGTTACGCCCTACAAATGATCAAATAAATTTGATCAAACGGGTTTATAGGGAGACATAGTGTCGGTATGAACTAATCAGCACACGTTATTCATAGTTTTCACCATGAATACATTTGATTATAGTGGCTTGGAAGAAGATGGCTTTTCTTTTGCTACCACTTGGGTCGTTCTCTTCTCACTAGTAGTCCTAATGACCACACGGGAAGACAGGCCCTCTAAAGAATAAACAAAAAGAGCCTATTGCTCAAGACACAAAAGACAATGATTCAATTTTAGTGCACCAATTGAAGTGTTTGCTATGCTATGAAAACAAGGCACACAATAAAAATACAAAAACCCTAGCAAAGGCCCTGCAACAAAATTGTTAGTAGTTTGGGTTGTTTCAAATGATAACCCCTTCTTGCAAGCACACAAGTTAGGTAATTTTTTAGAAAACCCAAAAAAGACTTTGTGAAAAGGGGCCTTCAACAAAACGTATCTAGCCTTCCAAGCAAGCTGCACAAAACTAGGTTAGCTAGATCTGCAAGGGTTAGCCGAAAATAAACCAGATCTGAAACCCTAAGTACAAAATCCGAAAACCCGAATCGAAAAATTTGAAAAATTTGCAAAACAGAAAACACAGACGCTGTTATACCAGACACAGACGCGTCTTCCCAACACAGACGCGGTTCGGAATCATAGACGCGGTTAGGAATCGCAGACGCGACTTTCGGAAACCTGCAAAAAAAAAAAAAAAAAAAAAAAAAAGCAGAAACACAGACGCGATTCCAGAAACCTGCAAAAATAAAATCTGGCAAAAACACAGACGCGATTTTCGATATCACAGATGCTTCTGAAACACAAAAACGCGACCCGAACACTCTCAAACGCGAAAGAAACCTAAAATATTGCCGAAAACTGTCCGATCTGCAACTTCAAAATGCAAAATCTGCAACAAAATGTTAAATGCAAAGGGACAAGAGTCCCATCGGGCGTGCCAAAATGTTTATGGTGAAAATGGATAACAATGATAACAATATTGAAAGGCTAAATGAATTCAACCACAAAACCCTAGCCTAACAATGAACAAAGATCCACCATAACATATGAAGATTACCTAAGACAATGCAAATAACTCAAAATCACAAAGATTATACCATCACATGTCCAATAGGGTTTTGATCTCCATTCTTCCTATCTCCATTGATCTTGCTTGATATACTTGCTCTCAGATTTTTATATGCATAAGAGCTCAACAAAGAACGGAATGTGGTTGCAAGTGGAATTGTAGTGTAGCCAAGTATTCCAAAATTAGTCATTAGCCATTAGGGTTTGACAATGAAGAAAGCATCTCCTTAAATAGAAGACACAATAAGAAATGGAGGGTTAAGATTGAGAGGTGTAAAAGGAGGTCGGCTAGGATTAGAGGGTAGGTAAAAGAAATAATAAAATAATGAAAGAGGTAGGTAGTGTATGAATTAAGAGATGAATGACATGTGTCATGTGTAGAAAAAGATAATGAATTAATTAAATAAATAAAGATTTATTTAATTAATAGAAGAAGTAGGACAATTAAATAAATAAAATATTTATTTAATTTAGGAAAGGGATAATTTAAATAAATAAATGTATTTATTTAAATGAGAAATAAGGCTAGAAGAGGATAAATGAATTAATTAAATAAATAAAAATTTATTTAATTAATAGAAGAATTAGGCTTAGATAATTAAATAAATAAAATATTTATTTAATTAGACATGACAATTTTGAGTGTCTACACCTATCAATGCAATATTTTATTTACCTTGGATATGTTTTATCCTAAGTGTGATATTCCACTATTAAAAAGCCTAATTAGGTAATATTTTTACTTAGGTAGAATAAGACAATGAGTTGCACATTCTCCTTCTTTGATTGAGATTCTACTTTTTCCTTGTCACAAATTTGGAAACTTGGATAAGCAATTTCTTTTTTTGGTTTTCTACCTCTTCATGATCCTCATGGATTTGGAATCTTGGAAGCTATTCATTGTAGGTTTTTCCTCGATTAAGATATCAAATGAAACTATTGTGAGCTTTCATATCTTAACATACCAAGGGCTTAAGTTTGGGGACGACAGGGGGATGATGAAGGGGGCGGGGTGGGATGCAAATATATATACAACTTAAAAAATAAATTATAAAAGGATGTGTATAGAATAAGTATAACAACTATAAATAAAACTTTGCCACACTATGTAAATTTTACAATAAACATTAAAAATATGTCAATGATTGCATTGAAATTTGAACATTAACAATGGTGGTAGAGTTTTGGAACTTTGGGAACAAACTAAGAATAAGTATAAGAATTGCAGATGAAACTTTGGCATACTAAGTGTTTAAAATAGTCAACATAAAAAAAATGGAAACGATTGCATTAAAAATAAGAATGGTGGGTAGAGGTTTGGGGTCAATGGGTAGTGCCCCTTGTGGGGGGTTTGGGGCAGAGCCCCCATCACAATAATTTCACCATTTTTGTTTAGAATTGGAGTTTCTAATTGGGGGCCATGGGAGACTCATAGGCATCCTCAAGATGGTCAAGAGACTCCTTGGAGTCCTTAGGACATCCCTAAGTGGTGCGGCAAGGGGATGTTTCCCCTAAGTATTGCATCCTGAAAAAATAGGGATTTTAGAGGGGGGAAGGGGTCCCCATGTTTCAATGGTTTCAAAAGATTCTAAGTTTTTTTAAAATCTTGTCATAACAAAATATACTCCTCTTGCATCCTTGGATGATTTGAAAATTGAAAACAATTTGACAAGAAAAAACTAACTTCTAAAGTTTAGACTTAGTTTTCTTTTTTTATCAAAGTCACTACAACATTTCAATGATCAAAGTAGCTTTTTTTTGGTGGTTTCGAAGCATCCAAAAGGCTTGAGAAATTCAATATTATCTTTCATTCCACCAAAATTGGAGATCAAGAAGCATGCTCACAAACAAGGGTTTGTTTGTAACTTAAGGCAATCGAGTAGTTTTTGGGGCATTTTCAGGTCTAAAGAACCTACCGTTGTGTCAAAAAGGCCCATAAGACCCCGTTTTCATCTAAAACTTGTCTCTTTTGGTCGTAGAAGCATTTAAGGAAAAAGCAAATCACACAACCAATGATATGCCTATACCATACATATTTGAGTTAAAATAAAAATAAAAAATTGACAAGGTTTGGAGACCATTGAACAATTTGGGAGATTGCTAATACATACACTCAATTTATTAAGTCTCAATTTGATGTACTTAATCTTCCAGAGGCCTATACAAAAGCATTTTGTAATTGCGAATTAAGATAAATTTCCATTTTTGGTAGTTTTCATCATGGATTATGGTATTAAATTCCAACATTCTATTGTCAAGATAAATTCAGAGAACCATTTGTACTTGAAACAATGGATAGTGAAAAATTACATTATTTATGATCTCCTACCCTATCTCATTGAATTCATTCCTACACCAAGTGACTATGAACAAAAGCGTAGGTATTTAACAACAATGACATGGTCCATGGACTAGTGATCCTCCTCTTGATACTCCATCTACAAATGAGAACATCTCTTATACACATTGCTACTTCAGAATTAAAAGTTGCTTCTTCTAGAACTTTCCATGATTCTTTGCAATAGGATTATATGTCTTCTAGATTCACCCCACTAGGACACATTCCCATCAAGCATCTTTACTTTTTTGAAAAGTAGACCACATTTCAGATCTAGATGACACCATAATGACTTTGATTTCCTCTTGCAAGATATTCCTCCATCATGTATTGCTTCATCAAAGTTCAAATTTGCTTCTTCAAGGGCTCTCAATGATTCTCTATATAGGATTCTTCGTGTCTATGAGATCCAATTCATTGGGAGGCCTACTTAAATATTTCACATCTCTTTGTGGACTCTCACCTTTCAAATATTGATGAAACAATTGAGAATATTTGTCTTCTCATTGATGACAATGCCCATAAAGTTACATCATCTCCCATTGTAAATTCACTTGTTCTATCCCCACCATATCATGCAACATGACACATTCTATTTCACATTAATTAAGGTCTCACACTTCAATGATTGTAGTCCCTGAATCTTCTATGGAACAATCACAACTTAACATCAACATCAAGACACATGAGTCGCTTCAAAAACCATACATCTGAATTCCTTTCTACATTCCACTTGAATGGAAATTCAACAATTTGACAACTCAAGATTTCCATATTGTGAAAGGAAGGTGCATCATTTGTTGCAAATGAACCTACTACAACATTCACCATTCAACATTTTGCATTGCTTTTCTCTCTTCTTTGTGGAGGCACCAACTTTAGGGGATGGGGTGGGTCTATATTATCCTTCACATATGTCACTTGGGATGGAGTTTTGTCCTATGGATTTTCTAGTCTCTACTTTGAGAGGGTACACTCTCTTTATAATTTGGGGTTATTTCATATTTTACATGGATACCTAACCTTGTGACCTATTTCTTCTTACCTCAATTGCACTTAAGGGGGTGTGCCAATGTACCATTTTATTCACCAAGTGGATATGTTTTATTGTAAGTATGATATTGCATTTGTTTGTTTAGTTTACTGAAGTAATTTCTTTTAACTTGAGATAATGACTTGCACATTCTCCTTCTTTCATAGGATTATGTTTTTTTCCTTATCCTCAAAAATTTGGAAACTTGGATAAACAATTCCTTGTCTTTTGGTTTTCTATCTCATCCTCATCTTCATCCTCATGGATTAAAAATCTTGGATATCGAGTGAAGATATTGTGAACTTTTTCATTTTCTCTCTTATGAAATCAACTATGTTATGCTATTTTGATTTTATTATCATTTATATTTAACAATTTTAAAAATGTTATCACTTACATTAATTTCTAGGTTAATATTTATTTTGTAGATTCTAATAGAATTGAATACCATACCCAAACAATATCTAGTATGAACTAGTTAGTTACAGGCTAGGTTCCAAGCATACTTGGGAACACAATTTTTGAGCTTGTGTTTGTTTATGATTTAATGATTGATGCATCTAGCTTTGCTACACATCTACTTTGAATACAATGAGAGGGTGATTTTGTCTAAGCCAAGAGACCTTGCTATCTAATATCACAAAAGAAAGATACTGATATTTTACCTTGGAAATATAAGCCTTTTGTAAGTATAATTCAATGAATTGTGATAATAACTTAAAACGAAGTGAATTAAAATTTGATTGAGTTCCCCATTGTATTTTAACAAATCACCTAGGAAGATGTTCATTCCTAACAATTTCCAATTCTCTTTCCAAAAGGATGAAAAAGAAGAGAAAGGAACTAATTAATGTTGGGACAAAATTTAGAAGACCTATGCTTTGTGTCTAAAAGCTACTAGCCTAGAGAGCATGGAAACAATCTGAAGTCATGGGAGAGAGTTTTAGTTCTATCTCTAGAAATTATGTCCAGTACTCTTGTATTCAATTTTTAAATCCTTCTAAGTTTAAATGTTCACGAGGAAACTCTACAATTTTAATAAAATACATAAATGAAAACCAATTTTGTTTTCGTTGGAATACTTTTGAAAATCACATCACCTCAGTAATTGAACTGTAATAATAAGATTGCATACAAAGTGCAGGTTTGCTATGAAACATGTTAAAAGGGTTAAACTGTTTCAATTAAGACAAACACTGGAACTATTAAACAACAATAGCTTGTTGGTAATCAAGATTTTGGACTATACCCACATTTTACACCTTTTCTTATAGTTACAAAGAACATAGAAAACATGTATGTGGAACTACAGATTCCAACATATGTAAAAATACAACAATCTAAATAAGAATGGGAAGCATGTGGAGAATGGTTAAGACATGCATAAATAAAAGGAAAACAAAAATCTCTCAATGTGTATCACAATCAAATCAAGGAAAAAAGCTTTTAGGCAGGGGACCGATATGATCATAAAAATTTCAAAACTTCCAAAGTATAGAGCATTTGAGATTTTACAGAGAATGTGCTAATTCAACTTTATTCATGATGAGGCATATTCACAACTTTTGCAATCGCACCATGGTGTTGTTCGTGTTGGCTCTGTTGGACCCTGCAATTAAGATTCAATATACGTACATCATTCAATAAGATTAACTGTGCAACATAATGAAATATTGAAAAGTGTGTTATCTTATTGAGCTTCACTTTGTTTCGAGAATAGTTTAATATTGTCTACTTAACAAGGCCAACCATTTGAAGGTGGAAGCTCATTTGGCCCCTCCCCCCCCCTAACATCACTCTAAATTCCTCGTTAACATCTAACATTCATTCATTCTTTCATCCATTATTAAAATATAACATTCATTCATTATCACATAACGTTCATTAACAAATAAAATTCTTTAACTTTCACTAACATGCAACATTCATCAATAGTCATCAACACATATCATTCATGAACATTCATTAACACATAATTACATTCATTTACACATAAAAATCAGTCATTATCAAATAAGATAGATTACAATCATTTATTTATTATTTTTTTTTTTGAAGCTATGTAAAGTCTAAGTGGAGCATCGTCTTCTTCATCATTTCCCCCATCTTCGGATGTTCTACCCTCTTCTCGTGCTCTTGATGTATGCCTAGTCCTATACAAAGGATGAGGATGCTGAACCAAAGGGGGGTCCTCTGCAATAACAAAGAATTGGGTTAAATTCAAAACATTTTTTTATTATTGTTACAAGTATTTCATTAATTTAAAGAACACAACCGTTACACTCTTTACTTGATGGGGCCACATCATTTTGTCTAGCCTCAACCTCAACATGCTGAACACCCTCTAGATACTCTGGAGTTGAAATACGAAACGTTACATTAATCAATACACCAATTAAAATTAAATTTGTTTAAAGGAATAATAGTGGTCCTCTTTACCTGATTGGGGAACATCACGTTCCTGATGTTGTCTACCTGGATCATGCTCCACTTGGTCACCACCGACTACATGCTCTAAAATATTAACAATAAAGGTTACATTAATTACTACACTAATTTTCAATTTAAGATGTTTAATTGTATTAATAATTACATAAAAAAATTTGAATCGCAAATGAATACCTCCACTACTAGGATGCACATTTGAACCTTCATGTACAGGTTCTGTTCCACGATTATCATGCTGCATTCCAATGTCACGCGCAATGTTATCATTGCTTGCTTATTTAAAAAAAATATAGTCACTTTATGTTGAAACTTAACATCAAATAGATTATTGGTTAAGTATTCAATTTGAAATAATTTTCATTTAGCTTATTTACCATTGTGACACATGCATCAGAATCTCATGTTTGCCCACTCAATTCTCATAGCCGTTCAGCCACGGCTATATAGCCTTGCTGGTAGCCAATTCTCTTGTCATCTTCTGTGGGCGCTCTATTGAATTCAGAGCCCTGTATTTTTTCTTAGTATTGTGAATTTTGCTTGTATTGTTTGATAAAAAAAAAAATGTTTACAATTTATAAATATTTTGATGTGATACTTAATTTACTGATTCTTACAATTTGTGTGGCAAGTTTCATATAGCCACTAGAGCCGAGTTTGTGTTGCCCATGCTTTTCTTGTCTTGCCTTGGTTGCCTTTGACATGTCACTCAATCTATGAAAAGTTTGAAATATGTTAGATTATATAAATATAATGAATAATCAGTACATATTCACATTCTTAATAGTATCACATACCTTCTTCTGGTGTCTGGTGGTGTATTTCTTTTTTTCCTTTCAATTCTCTCCTTTGCATCCAAAATCAGGTCCTTCCACTCCCTCTCTGGAATCATGGGGGGACACTCATACTTTACGTTCTTCTCTAAATGTCTCCTGTATTGGTCCCTCACATACTTTAGATATGTGCTAGCTTTTTCCAGGAGCTTAGTCTTGTCGAATGTGTCATTTCCAAACAACCCTACCATACGGTTTGTGAGTTCATCTTTTAACTTTTTTTCTTGGTCATTCCACCTTTAAAGCAAAAACAAACCTGTAAGATTTAGAAAGAAATTGAAGCTACCTTTGATATAGTTCAAGAAATGGATAAAAGGAAAACTATTCTAGCAATGATATGAAATCAAAATAGTGGATAAGGGTTAGTTCACATATGATGTTCCACCTTTTATGTACGGTGGGCCCAAATATCTGCAATGTCATGTCATTAAGATTTTTATAAAAAATATCATTTCCTGCAAAAAAAACATGGGATCATTAGTCCAAAATGAGTGATCAGTAAGTAAATTACAATTAGATTATATATAATAATAATTTTAAAGTACCTAGAACCTTCTGTATCTTCAAGGGAATCAATTCTTCATTGCTCACCACCAATGTGGCCTGCAACATTCCTGTACTAGCAATATGGGAAGATCCAAGAAATGATGGTATGTTATCACTAGTAGTCGCCTCTGGTGCATCCTCATGTGCATCTCCTGCCACAGTAAATGAATGCCTCCAAGAAAGAACACTTCAAGGGTAATAAACACATAATGAAAGAGAGAGAAAAAGAGGGATCTACCACCAGTGGGCGGGTCAACACGAGTCGGTGCAATAGATGATGTCTGCATGCTACGTGTTGCCAACATTGTCATCGGCAATATAGTTGGGGTCGACCTCAGACCCATGTCAAGACCTGAAGAGTAATACATTAAATATATAAAACATTAAAAAAGCAAGTTCACAAGTCCAAAGGAGTGGTTTTAATATATAGAACATGGTCATCACTTGAACTACCCGCAATACCCTGATCATCACCAACAACATGATGAGGCCTTATAAATTTTTGTAAAAACAACACATACATATTTTAGTTAATGACATAAAAGAGAAAAAAATATAAACCATTATTGAACTTTTGTTATGATTAAAGCTTTCATTACTTCTTACTTGCAAGTTTTCCATTGTCAGCAACAATAGTTGCACCCTCTTTGTTATCTCATCAGTTTGAGGGCTTATGGTTGCCAAATCAACAATCTCTTGGCTAATTTTTCTAATATTCTTTTGTACCAATTGTATAGGGTTTGCGCTAAGTGCGATGTCATCAGCGCATAACACCATCGAGCGCCCCACATCCCTATGGAGGTGCTGAGGTACTGCAGGTTCCTTTCCCTTATCCCGAACATCTATCTGTGATAAGAATATAATTAACACTATCAAAATTACTTCAAAACACTCAAGAAAAGATCATAATGTAACAGTTTGCTTCTATCTAATTTGTACAATTACAATGAGGTTTACCTGCTCCGTAGAAGTGTCAGAACCTACACCCCTATTTGTGCTATGTGGTGGATCCATGTGGCCCTATGACAAAGAAAAAATATAAAAACGTTAGCGAAATGAAACCAATAGACTTAGCAAAAAAACTTAATAATACAATGGTTTATTGGATTCATTAATTGGAAGTTGGCTTAAATGGTATATATATAGTATGTACCAGCCCCATGATAGTAACTTTGTTTGTATCTATACTATTCAAATTGTAATCGATTAGCAGCTCTTCCCCTACACTTATTGATTTTATTGCACATACAAACACACAATTTCCCTCACGTGCCTCAAATATGCAATTGGGTTGCTTATTAGTTGACCCAGGTCGTGTAGTATTTATAAAACTTGCAATATTCCCTGTTGCTTTTGGCCTTCCATCAATGTATACAACCACTCGTTTACTTTGATCATTATCTTTTTGTTGTATATAATTGGCTGACAGTGCTTTCCTATGCATACTTTTTTTTTATCGAACAATCTGCATCCAATCATTATAATTGTAACAAGGTCCAACGAACTCCATCAATTCAGCAACTTTGTTGTAAGAGACCTTTATGCTATCCATGGAAAATAGGCCCAAACCATGTAGCGACGAAGGTGCTATGCGATATATCCTCTCATTAACACAAAAATCAGTGTTTATTGGAGGAAGTTCCTTGGGTACACATTGTTTTAGTAGATGTTTGTACCTCAAGGGCACCTCAATATCGCCTTTGGTCTCATCATCATAAGAACATGACCCCCCTTGAGCAAGAAAAAATTCCATGTGTTTATTCTCTTTTCTTCTAATCTTTTGACCTCTAGTTGATCTCCCTATTTGAGATCTACTACATGTCTCACTTTCCTCTTCTATTCCTGCATTTCCCTCACTCGAGGAAGACAAATACGACAAATACCTATTTGGTGATACCTGTGCACCATCAAATGAGAGAGTTAGTTGGTAATGAGAGAGATATTTTGCAAATGAGGGTAATATTGATGAAGAAGTCGGCCATAAAGTTGATGTTGAGATTAAAATTTGAGTAAGTCCAACTAGGGCCTCAAGTGTTGATAACTGTATTAGATTTGCTGCTAATGTTGAGGTTTGAAAAACTGAGGAAGTTTGTTTTTCTTGTAATTTTTTAAAAATATATTATTTCTATAAGGTGTATTGACTTATTCCCATCGATCCATGAGACTGTGCAGATCCTTGTCAAAGGGGTTCAGGTTCCTGCACCAACAATTGAGCATCATAAGCATTACATTTGTAATTTGATAAATAATAAATACTGTAGTATCATAAGCATCATAAGCATCACATATGTATCATCATAAATGTAATTGAGCATCATAAGAATCACATATGTATCATCATAAACATGTAATCCATCACATACGTATCATAAATCACCATCCATCACATAGCTAATAAGTAGTCCACATTCCATAAATAAACACAAAGTTCAAAAAATGTCACATGTATCATCATAAGCATGTAATCCATCACATATGTATTTTAAATCACCATCTATCACATAGCTAGAGGTGCATCATGAATTAATTAAGTAATGGCATTAGAATTCAAAACATATGAATTATTTATGTAACCATATAAGTCAAATCAATTTCTATCAAGATATCAATATTAAATAGATAATATAATAATCGCATCTCATACATTTCATTCACGTCATTGATATTCTTCTTAATCCAACTCATCATCATGACCATGATGATGATGATGATGATGATGATCATCATCATCATTGTCGTCGTCGTCATCGTTGTAGACACCCAAAATTGTCATGTTTAATTAAATAAATATTTTATTTATTTAATTATCTAAGCCTAATTCTTCTATTAATTAAATAAATCTTTATTTATTTAATTAATTCATTTATCTTCTTCTAGCCTTGTTTCTCATTTAAATAAATACATTTATTTATTTAAATTATCCTTTCCCTAAATTTAATAAATATTTTATTTATTTAATTATCCCATTCTTCTATTAATTAAATAAATCTTTATTTATTTAATTAATTCATTAACCTTTTCTACCTATGACACATGTCATTCATCTCTTAATTCATACACTACCTACCCCTTTCATTATTTTATTATTTCCTCTACCTACCCTCTAATCATAGCCGACCTCCTTTTTACACCTCTCAATCTTATCCCTCCATTTCATATTGTGTCTTCTATATAAGGAGATGCTTCCTTCATTATCAAACCCTAATGAGCTAATAAATGATTTTAAGGACTTGGCTACACTATGATCCTACTTGCAACCACATTCCATTCTTTGTTGAGCTCTTGTGCACATAAAATCTGATAGCAAATATATCAAGCAAGATCAATGGAGATAGGAAGAATGGAGATCAAAACCCTATTGGACATGTGATGGTATAATCTTTGTGTTTTTGTTTGATTTGCATTGTCTTAGGTTATCTTCATATGTTATGGTGGATCCTTGTTGTTGTTAGGCTAGGGTTTTGTGGTTGAATTCATTTAGCCTTTCAATATTGTTATTATTGTTATCCATTTTCACCATATACATTTTGGCATGCCCGGTGGGACTCTTGTCCCTTTTTGCATTTAACCTCCTTGTTTCAGATTTTGTATTTTGAAGTTGCAGATTTGATGATTTCGACAGCATTTTGATATTCTCGCGTCCGCGTACCTTCGGATCGCGTTTTTGTTTTTCTGGCGCATCTGCGACACTTGAAATCGCGTCTGTGCTATAAACAATATTTTATTTTGCAGGTTTCAAAAATCGCGTTTATGTTCTAAAGTCACGTCTATGGTGGTTTTAGCCACATCTGTGTTAATTAGCCGCATCTGTGTTTTCGAGCTGCATCTGTGCCTCACAGAACCGAGTCTGCGTCAGAAAACCATGTCTGTGTCGAGGGTAACCGCGTCTGTGTCCACCAATTTCAAATTTTGGGTTTATTGATTCAATTTCGAGTTTTGCATTTAGGGTTTCAGATCTGGTTTATTTTGAGCTAACATTTTTCAGATCTAGCTAATGAAATTGGTGCAGCTTGTCTTGAAAGCAAAATCGTTTGGTTGAAGGCCCCTATTTTCACAAAGTCTTTTGGATTTAAAATTTACCTAACTTGTGTGCTTGCAGGAAGGGGTGATTATTTGAAACAATCCAAACTACTAACAACTCTTTGTTGCAGGTCCTTGGCAAGGATTTTTGGACTTTTATTGTGTGCCTTGTTTTCATAGACTAGCAAACACTTCCATTGGTGCACTAAAATTGAATCATTGTCTTTTGTGTCTTGAGCAATAGACTCTTTTTGTTTAATCTTAGAGGGCCTGTCTTCCCGTGTGGTCATTAGGACTACTAGTGAGAAGAGAATGACCCAAGTGGTAGCGAGGAAAACCCACCTCTTTCAAACCACTATAAATAAATGTATTCATGGTGAAAACTATGAAGAACGTGTGCTAATTAGTTCATACTGACACTATGTCTCTCCATAAACCCGTTTGATCAAATTTATTTGATCAGTTGTAGGGCGTAACCCCTATCGGCTAGGAGCCTTCCGTATTTACAGAGCTGAAAGTGCCACATGTATGGCCACATGAGCGGATGCCTTTACTAGCACCCTTTTGTTTTAGAAGCCCAAATCCTTCTAGTTGTTGGGGCAGGAGGTCGAACCTCTGGTAGTGGCCCACACACATACGGTTCTTAGTAGAGATACAAAGTTAGCCACGAGGAGTTTTCGTGCGGACTGATGCTTGGCTGACTCGAGAAGTGAGTGCCGAGGGTGGAGCCAATGAGGTCAAGCATCTAAGTATCCACTCTGAATAGCATAGCCTCGGGGGTAAAACCCCATGTGGGATCAACAACTATTGTCTTGGCCAGCCATAAGAATTGTGCTTGACTTATTTTAAACATTCAAAAACATTCAAGACCAAACAACAAAATATTGTGTCTTTTGTGTCTTCAAGTGTATGCCAAACATTTTTACATCAAACAACAAACTTTTATTGGAGTCATTTTGGAATCTAGACACTTACAAACATTGGGTCTTCATCAACACTGTGTCCTCTTGTCACGAAAAACAGTCAAACAGTCAGATTTGGTCACAACAAAATGACTTCATAGATTGGAAAAAATTGCACAAATTTTACAGAAATGCGTCTCTGTCTGTCATAATCGCGTCTGTGCTATTTAACCATGTTTGTGAAGGGCAGAAATGCATCTGTGTTTCTGGAATCAATAGTGCATTTTGCAAAAAACTCAGAGGCACGTCTGTGTTGAACAGAGACACGTCTGTGTCAGAAAACCGTGTCTGTGAAGTATATAGGCACGTCTGTGTTCAGAATTGAAAAAATTATTGCAGTCCAGCAAACAAACACATCAGTTTCAGAATTCTTGAGCTTCCTAGGTTGTTTCTCCAGGTTTCATTTAGCATTCAACCTGTCTTTGGGTCTCACATAGTCCATCATTGCTTCATATCTCACTTTACATTCACATTTGTCTAAAATTGAGTCAAAAGGTCACTTTCTTGTCCTCACTATACTTTGTCAACACACTACATACAACATTACTTTGCTAAGTGGTCCCTCATCAAGGTTTCTTACCTTTGGGTCTCATTTGGTCTTACTTAGAGTCAAGGTCAACTTACCTCATCAAGAGAAACTATCCTCTCTTTGGAAGTCACACCTACTCTACTACATACATACTTGGTCTTACACTTTGGACATTGCAAGTACACGTCAGATTCATTTACATTTCATCCAACTCTTGGTCTTCCGTACTTTTTCCATTTTCCTCTAGTCTCACACATCTTGATCAATACCTAGTTCATGGTTGAAACTCATCTTCAAAAATCTAGGAGAGAAACTAAAGAGGCTCAAGAGTCCACAAACATGAGTGTTTATGAGTATGACAATTATGTCTTTTTCAATATTGATCATAACACATTACCTGACATGGATGTCTATAGAAACATTCCAAATGTTGAGAACATGGGCACTACAAATAACAATGATACCCACAATGACAATATGGACAACTTTTCAGTACATTCTGCAGATGTGGAAGAATCCATTATGAATCCCCATTTCAATTGATTGGTTGAGGAAATAATGAGGAGGGATAGACAATACTTCTTACAAATGATGGCACAAAGTGGAGCCAAGATACCTCATGATTTTGACATGTCTCAAATAATGGAAAATCGACCTTTGCAACAAACTCACTCCAACATGGATCAAAGGAGGCCCAATAGTGGAGGAAATATAGGACCATATATGGTACCTAAATCACCATCATCTTTGCTTCAAAAACCAGAGGTCCCACATACACATGGTCAAGCATATGATACTCACCTTCGTAGACCATTATGGAAGTCTTATGCAAAAAGATATGCTCAATCACATACCCAAGATAAGGATCAACCACCAAAGCAATTGGATATTCAAAGGCATGCTCAAAATTTGGACACAAGGAAATCCCGTGTCAAATTTGGGGGCAACACAATAGAACATGACATGCCTGTAGAGTATGGTATACATGCACAAAATAGATATGGCATTCCTCAACATGAATCTATACCAAGTGGTCCATATATGCAGCATCACTATAAACCTCCTCCATATGAACATGTTTATGATTAATATCATCCATATATGCAACATGCTCCTCCTCCAATTGGTGCCTCAAACATGGGGTTTGGTTCAAGAAGTCGATCTCCACCTAAGAGCAATTTGGAGCAACAAATCAGGGACTTACAAAAGAAAATGGAGGACATAAATACACCAAAGCCAACATACACAATGAGAGACATATGTCCCTATCCATTAAACAAGAGCATTCCAATGCCTCCATTTCCTACACACTTTGTGACGCCTAAGTTTGATAAGTATAGAGGAAAAGGGGATCCTAAGGCACACATAAGACAGTTTTTCACAGCTTGCATTGAGGTAGCAGTAGAAGAGACATATTTGATGAGATTATTCCCACAAAGCTTAGGTGATCAAGCTATGGAATGGTTCTCCCAACTCCCACCGGTATTAAGTCATGGGGTGACTTAGCAGAGGCATTTATTCAACATTTCTCCTACAATATAGAGACAGACACATCAGTCACTACTTTGTGCAACACCAAGCAAAAAGATGGAGAGTCTTTTGCATCATTTTTACAAAGATGGAGAAATCTAGCCAGCAGATGCTCTTGTGAAATTCCACAAAAACAAATGGTAGAGATGTTCACACAAAACGTTAACAAAGACATTGGCTACGACTTAAGGAAAGCTTGTTTGTCTACCTTCAAGGACGTCATTGAAAAAGGATTAGCAACTGAAAAGGTCCTAATTGAGCAAGGAGTCATTAAGATATTCAAGGAAAACAAATATGATTTTAAGGGAAAAGACAAGCCAAGATTTTGGAATAAAAACAAGAACACAGTCAATGATGGTGTTGTTGATGCCAATACAGTGTGACCCAAATGCATCTTTTCAGGATCAAGTTCTACAAACAATCAAGTGAATACTCAAACAACTTCCAGATCATGAAGGAAGTACACCCCATTGGGAGAACCACTTGAGTCAGTCTTCAAAAAGCTAGTGGCGAACAAGGTAATCACAGTTCCAGATTTTCCTCCATATGAACCAAAGGTTAAACCAAATTGGTGGAATGATGATGAGTATTGTGAATTTCATAAGAGCAAGGGTCATAAGATAGAAAATTGTCATCGACTGAAGAACATCATACAAGATCTCATTGATAGAGGTGACATTGAGATAGAGGGACACTCATCCAACCAAGAACATGAGATGTTTAAGGAACCATTCCCAAAAAATGATAAGGGAAAAGCTAAAGCCATAGATGATCAAACCAACTATACCAGAGCATCTTACAACTATGATTCAACTATCAATCACATCTCGATGGACAATTATGTCTCCACTATTATCATCAAGGACAAAAAACCTGAGAATCCTATCCAGAGACCCAAGATTGTCCTAAAAGGTGTTGGATCTTCTTCCGAACCTACCTTTGAATGTCATATTACAACGCGTTGAGGTAAAATTAATTTGCAAGGTGCTTCGACTAAAAACATCGCTTCTTCATCCACCAAACCTGAATATGACCTTGTAGAACAGTTAGGGAAGACACCTACGCTCATCTCCATCCTTGAGCTCCTACGCATATCCCCCGCTCATAAAGCTATTCTTGATAGAAAATTGTGAGACACCGCCATTCCTACTGATCTGAACGTGGACCAATTTCAAGCCATGGTGGGATACCTTTCCGTCCCACATTCCCTTACATTCACAAAAGCTGACGATGCCTCCATAAGTCAGCCACATAATGCACCTTTGCACATTGAAGCCTTCATACACAAACATAGAATAAAACGAGTCTTGATAGATGGAGGAGCAGGTCTAAACATTTGTACATTGAGCACTATTAAACAATTGGGATATTCAGACAAAGCTGTGAATTCTACAAACAAAATCACCATCAAGGCATATGATGATGAAGAGCGTTCATCCAAAGGCACAATCATTTTACCTCTTAGAGTTGGGCTAGTTACAAAAGATGTGATTTGTCAAGTCCTAGACCTTGATCTCACATACAATATATTACTAGGACGCCCTTGGATTCATGAGATGAGTGCAGTCCCATCTACATATCATCAATGTATCAAGTTTCCACACAATGGAGTTGAAGTGACTGTCAAAGCGGATCCAAATCCATTCATATATTGCAACAATCTGTAACCTCGATCAGAAATAACAATCCTAGTCAATCAACAAGCTGTTCCTTCTTCATCATATGTGGATCCAGAATACTTGAAAGCTTCTACATCCAAACAAGTAGAGATCAAAGAAAATTTCAAGTTTAAAGACATGGGATGTGGTGAGTATATCTTTCATGTTGATCAACTCCCACTATCTGCTAAGATATTCAGTCAACAGGAACAACCTACAAACAATTTTCAATGCCAAGGAATTGGGTGTAAACCACCTAGTGTTGTGGCTACTAAGTTTGAATGCAAATCTCCTCTAGTGGTGCAAGCATCTCTTGATATCAATAATCCTAAGAGTGGTTCCAACAAAGAATCTATTGAGCGTATCGCCAACCCTCTTGATAACTCATATAGCTTTACCATTTCATCCACTCGTTCCATTTCCACTTCTCTCCCAGACTTGGATCAACAAGAATCACAAAAGCCCTCACTTATTGGGGATCAAAAATCAAGCTTTGAAAAGAAAAATCTACAAGTCAAAAATAAAGAAAAGTCCTTTAGTCCAAATCAAAATCAAAAGTTATTGGACTCTACAAAGATCAAAGTCAAGGATAAAAATCCTACGAAAGAAAAAGAGCAAGAGATGATCTCCCCTAATACCAGAATAACTGGGGGCAAAAGTTCTACAATTTTAAGTCAAAAGGCATACTTGTTGATCCTAAGTCTCCATCATGCTACCCTACTTTCACTTCTTTTCGTAATCATAAGCCTTCATCACTCATCCACTTGTTCCACACATCCATCTCCTTTTGGCGATACATCATGGACCTTTAATGGAGCTTCCTCAAAGGACTTTTTTATCAGGGATGCCCAGACTTCTTTAGGTGACACGCATATGGGCCTGTGTAGTCCACACACTAGTAATTCTATCTCAATTCCTTCATCAAGGAAGACAGTCACTCAAGCTACACATCATTCAGTCAAGGAACAATGCAACTACAATCACAAAGTCAAGCCTCGCACATTTGAGGTAGGTGATTTGATTCTCAAAGAAAATCCCAAAAATCAGCAAGACAGAGAGAAGAAGGGAAAGTTCAAACCAAATTGGCTTGGTCCTTACATCATTACAACAGCATATGGATTTGGGGCATATCAGCTCTCAACTACAGAAGGTGAACCTTTGGAGGATCCTATCAATAGCATGCACCTTCGAAGGTTCTACACATAGCTCTTCAGAGTATCCAAATTCAAAAATAAATAAATAAATAAATAAAATAAAATAAAATAAATTTAAAAACACAAAAAAAAATCACAAAACAAAAAAATCGTTACTTGGTGAAAACTTGGCAAACAGGTGCCTTGTGACACAAAAAAATAAAAAAATAAAAAAAAGTAAAGAGAAATAATTTCATCCAACAGTGAAAACCACTTCGGTGGTGCCCTGGGCAAGTACCATGGTGAAAAATAGGTCACCAGTGCCATGCGTAGAGACATTGCTCCTCCCTCCTTCAAGATTCACTTTCATCCTTTCACTTTGCACACACTCACAACCTATTCATCCACAATAAACTTACCCATTCCCATCATGGCTTGTTATTGATCTACCCAAGATTAGTTAGCCATTCATAATAAAACTCCCTTTTCACCTCCCTTTCCATCCATAATAAATCCGATCGTATCTGTGGCTAAGGCAAATCTTACGTTTAGTGATGGGTGTGGAACTGAGAACATCACATGTTTCGAGGAGTACAGTTTCTTCCAACTTCTTTCAGTCTATTCGTGCACAATTCACAATAAAGCAGCATTTGCATCACAGTCTGCAATAAAGTTCCATTTTCTTCACAATGAAGTATCAGTTTCATGGATTCAGTCAGTTTCAAATGAGACAGCAGCAACAATGAGCTTCAACAAAATCAAATCTTTCAACAGACTCAGACAACATTATGGTTCAGTGCTATCTATCCTTTCTGTGAAAGTAAAAATTGTGACCACAATCAAAATAAGACTTATACAAGTGACAAGAGACACTAAACTTGAGGACTACAGTGGATGTTGGTGTCGAGTCTTGGTTTTCTTTTGATTTTATCTTTTGGTGACATGTCTTTTAGCTTTTTCGAGATGTCTTTGACTAGAGATTCTATCTCCAAGATGTCTTTGACTAGAAAGGCGAGGATGGGGTATCGTCACCTATTTGTATTTGCTGTTTGTCGATTGTCTCTTAGTAATGCTATGACTTGTCCAAGGATATGAGGACACTGTGAGTCTAGTATGAACTGGGGCATTCCTTGTTTGCAACTGTCTTATCTCCATGCAAACAGGTACAATGACTTTCTGGGTCGAACATATACCTCGAATGTCATAACCCCTTTAGGTCAAACCCCGGTTTTGGAATTAACCAAGAAATGAGCAAGAGCTGCAAATGTAAATGACTGTAAAACAAGTACTAATACCTTGTTCTAAGGATGTTTGTATCCTTATGTGCAAAGGTTTAGATGTTGTGTGTTGTAGTATGTAGCATGTAATAAGTGATCTCCTCTTCAATGGTTGAATCCTTGTCTTGAATGCAACACTTAGCCTTGAATGGAGACTTGGAATGATCAATTGCTTGAATGCTTGAATGCTTGAATGCTTGAGTATAGTTTCCATGCTTTTTCCGTCATGTATGTCTTCTCCCAAATGAGAGAGAAAAATGTAGTTTATATACTTGTCAATTAGGGCTGATAGACTGATTTTCCCGACCTTAGGCCGACCAGGGAAGTATATTTCCAAATTGCAATCAAAAAGACCCGATATCACTTAGGAAACTGGGCCCAAAATAGGACCCAGGGACCAGGGCGCTGGGCGCTCTGGTCCCACCTCCGGGACAGTGGGGTGCAAGGAGGTTCAGGCCAACGGTGCTTGAAAAATGCAGTTTTCAGTGTCGTGAGCAAGTTTTGGGGTCTCCATTCAGGTTGCGTGTTGTGTCGCCATCGTGAAGACCGAAATGCAATCGAAATTACAAGTGTCGCAATTTTAGGACGCTACATTTAGCCCCCACTTTAGTGGGAGTATGTCTGCTCATACTTCCGGTAAAGTACAAGGAAACAACATTGAAAGACTTTCACCACGTCAAGGAGGCAAGATACACCAAGCCCCCAGTGGACTAAGGATCTTACGACTTCGATTGACAAAGTAAAAGGGAAGATCACGAGGAAGAACCATGACTGTCGGTAGTAAGGTTCCCTCACTATGAGTCATGCAAGAAAGATATCAAAAATTTTCAAGGCAAGGTTAAATTTACCAAGAAATTTTCAATTATCTTGAAAAGATATGAACGGGATGTATGCCCCCCTACGTTAAAGCGATCGCACATGCCTCACCGGGGGTGATTGTTTTAACGTAGTGATATACATAAGAAATAAGCAAGGAAAGGAGCACGTTATCGCAAAGATTTAGCCCCCCAAGTGTCAGATAAACCCAAGGATAATAGACACAAAACACAAAGCATGAGGTGACTTCGCTTTCCTCGGGGTCAGTATGCTGTATGATAAGTCATGTATATATATCATATGTATGTATGCATAATTGTTCTTCATTCCCCAATCAAGGAAGGTTACCTAGAAGAAGGGAACACATGTGTCTTTTGAGTCAACATGAGAGAGACCAAAGAGATCTCAATGCTTTGCATCATCCTCAAGTAGACAACACTAAGGACGACAAATAGAAGAATGAGAATAACATATAGAAGAAGTAACAAAAGAGAGGAGGAGAGAATCTGCTATGCTAATGTAACTAGTCTAGCACGTCATCTACCCCCCGATCTTGCTGATCAATGTTTCGGGAAGGCAGGGAACACGCTAGAGGAGGAACATCCAACACAGCAGATGGAGCTATCACAAGATCCAAACAAGGGCTATGTTCATGTTCCAAGCCACATTGTTCTTGTCTAGGAGCTAGGATAAGTGCTTTAGAAAATTCATTAGATAAATGGTTATCAACATCAACAAGTTCATATTCACTATCAGAAGCAAGAGGAGTAACATTTTCATCATGCATAACATTTTCATCTATATCATCATCAAGATTTATAAAAATAGGATCTTTAACTCGCACAGGATCAAGACCATCATGCATCTTATGTTTAGGAGATTTAGGCTCAATATCCGGCTGAGGAGAAAATGGAATAATGCTTGTTAAAGGTGTTTTTGGAGATTGTAAAGTTTGAGAAGCAGCTGCTTGAGCCCTAAGACGACGCTTTCGTTGGCGTTCCCGTGTAGAACGATTACGTCTAGTCTTAGTAGGAAGTGTAGAAGATAGAGGAGGAGGAATGTTCTCATCCTTATCACTTGGGTGTTTAGGTTGTGGCCTCTTAGGCTGGATAATAGGAGAAGAAGAAGGTCTCTTCTCTCTATAAAAGGCAGGAGGAGGAACTGCTCCATACAAAGGAGGAATTTTTGGTTTAGGGAGAAGACCAAGTCCATCATGACGAGGAGGTATAGGTCTATTCTTAGGAAGTTTATTAGGTATAGACATAGTCACATCCATGGGGACGGGTTGGGAATCTTTTTGAGGAAAGACATTAGTTTTATCTTTCAAAGGAAGAATTTCCTTCTCAAGAATGATAGGAATGTCAAGTTTAGGTGCTCTAGGTTCACTTAGAGATAGGATCATATCTGTTTTCCACTTTTGATAAGATTTGAAAAGATGATCACTTCGCGGAAGAAGAGATTGGAATTGTTTAGGCCAAAAGTAATCAATAGGAACACTAGAGGTTCTTTCAGCTGGTTTAAAGAGACTATGATTGACAGTAACAACTTCACCATTATGGGGAAATTTTAAACACTTATGAATAGGAGAAGCAATAGCTTTCATGGAAGATAGCCAAGGATAGCCAAGCTTCACATGAAATTGTTTGGAAGATGGAATAATAGCAAAGTTCACATCAAGAGATTTATTATGGACCTCAATAGGCAATGTAATAGAACCAATTGCAGGAGAAGAAAATGCATCAAATAACTTCACAACCACATCTGTTTTGTCATAGATCACTTGATTCAATTGCAAAGTAAAAAGAAATTCTTCAGTAATAACATTAACCATGCACGAAGGATCAATAAGCACTCCACGGCAAGGTGTATTCTTGACTTTTGCAACTATGTATAAAGGACCATCAGGTGCTCTAATGGTTTCGCTAGAATCAAATGTGATGGAAGGTTTTTTAGGGATTTCTTGCTGCTCTACAAAGTTAATCACATTCGGAGCCATAGACACAAGACCATCAGATGAGAAAGAGGAATCATTAGCCTCAATCGCATTAGAGGTATGAGAGGTATGAGAAGGTAATGGATCAGTAAAAATCTGAAGATTTTGGTTAGGAGGAGCTACAGATGTGTTGCCTTTATCATTCACTCCAGAAATAGAAATAGTATTATTATCAATCAAATCTTGAATTTTACCCTTTAAAGAAAAACATTTTTCAGTATCATGACCAGGTTGACGATGAAAATGACAAAAAGCTTTATGATCAAAATAAGGTGAAGTAATCTTTGCAGGATCAATTTGTCGTATAGGAGGAAGAGTAAGCACATTTTGTCCCAATAACTTATTCATAATATCATGCAATGATTCATTCAAAGGAGTATACTTTCTTTCTTTCCTAAAAAATTTAGAAATAGGAGGCACACCTGATGCTGCATTCACATTGTTGTTGATGATGTTTTCATTGAATTTGATGAAATCTCTGTTCGGTTTAAACTTCCCAAATGGTTGTTGACTGCTATCACCCTTATCACTTGGAGCCATAGGATGTGATTGTTCCATTTGACTCACAGTCAGTTGATAATTGTGAAGAGTGGCACACAACTGGTGGAAAGAAGTAAACTCAGAAAACAGAAGTTTGTCTCGAATATCTTTTTGCAAATTAGAAATAAAGATTCTTTGAATATCATTATCAGGCACTGGAAAAGAAATTTGAGCATACAAATGCTTATATCTACCAATGAAATCAGTCACTTTTTCTTTAACACCTTGTCTACAATGCATTAAATCAATCAAAGTAACTTTAGGACTTATATTGTTTTGAAATTGTTGAATGAAAGCATTTGCAAGTTGTTTGAAAGAAGTAATAGAATAAGAAGGCAACGAGCAATACCATTGTAGGGCTTTGTCTCTTAATGTTCTAGTGAATAGTTTTGCAAGCAACCTTTGGTCATAAGCAAAATCAGTACATATTGTTTGAAAAGTCTTAACATGTGTTAGAGGATCTCCTTTACCAGTATAAAGTTCCAAATGTGGGATTTCAACATGTTTAGGAGGGATGGCTTGAACAATGTCAAGAGAAAGTGGGCTCGCAACATCAAATGTAGGCACACTAAACTTAGATTGATTCATAGAGGCAATTTGTTGCTGTAAAGAAGAGACAGTTTGTGCAAGATTATTAATGGTAGCTTCAGTCGAAGAGTTCATATTAGGTGTGTTAGATTGAGATGGGGGTGTTATGTTATTGAAAGAAGGTAAAGAGTAAGGTGGTGGGACCCTATGATAGTCAACCATAGGGGATGATTGGACAGGAGGAACACTACAAGGAGGAATGGAATGGTTAAATGAACTGCCCCCTTGCGTCATGTTCATTTGTGAAGATGTAATAGGCACAATAATTGGAGGAATGAATGAAGAAGTCGGATTAAATGAAGGAATAGGGTTAATTGAAGAAGGAGGATTGCCCCCATGACTAGTGATCACAGGAGGAATGTCTTGTATAGAGGTAGCCATGATGTTTGATGTAAAGGTAGGTATACTAGCAATAGAAGTGGTCAAAGGAATAGAATGATTGACTTGTGTAGGAGGTTGTGTATAACCTAAGGATTCAACACAACTCTTCATAGGCATCACATTCGAATCCACAATGTGTGCGATACCATGTAAAACATCAATTCCATTCTTATCACTTTGAAGCATACGTTTTAGACCCTCAATTAAAGGAAGAGCTTGACTATCGGGATACTCATGAGACATCCATTGGTGAAAATCGTCAAATTGGTTATCCAATTTGGAAAGTTGTTCAATAGAAACTTCATGGGGAGCTTCTTCATCATTAGGAGGATTAGAGGAATTACCCATGTCCTCGTTAAAAAGGCTATTCAAATTAGGTTCCATCTCCTCGGTAATTAAACTTCGGAAAGACTTAATTCTACGGCTTCGTCTAACGGGAATAGTGTAAGTAGGGCTTATTGTTGTAAAACTCATGCACTAGAGAGAGAGAGAAGATTTGAATTTAGAGGTAGCAATTTTCAGTAAAAACAGCCAATCTTCAAGATTTAAGCTGTTAAATGCAATCACAACAGTCTCCCAAAATTTCGGAAAATATGTTCGGGACCGTGGCGCTCGGAGTGCAACACGGTCCTTGCAACTTTTTTCGAAATTTGCAGGGATGAAAGGTATGATGATTTTAGAGCTAATCTGAAAAAATTGAGTGATTTTACGATCTGTAGATAGGCCAAATTAAAGTTGCAATCTCAAAATTGAACCCTATCAAGATTGTCGAAAAAGGCAAAATTTGAATTTTGAAAAAGAGAGGGAAACTGAAATTTTGAATTTTATGATTTTAGAGGGAATGTCAAAAGCAATGCAAGTTTTGAAATTTAAAAATTGACTCAATTTCACGCTAAATTCAATTTTGAAAGCGGAAATCAAAGTTGTTGTAATTAGGCACTTAATTTCAAAAGTCACAAAATGCAAATATTTGAATAAAGCACTGAAATTTTGAATGAATGCAAACACAATTTTCAGATTTAGGACAATAAGAAAGCAATTTTGACACAAAATTTCAGTTTCGATAATTTTTGAATGATTAGTAGCCTTAAACCAAGCAATCACAAGACCAACTTTGACTGTAATTTTGAAGGTGTTAAAATTGATAAAATCAGCCAAAATTCTGGATTTTAGCAGGAAAATACAGCAAGATCTCGCTCCCAAAATTTTGGAAAAAATGTCGGGGACGATGGCACTCGGAGTGCAACACGGTCCTCGCAACTTTTTTCCAAATTTTCAGGGATGAAAGATATTGTGATTTTATTGCAGAATCCAAAGTTACAACTGATTTGGAGATGTTTTGATCGGTCAAATTGTCGGACAAAGGTTGAATCAAGAGGGTTTCAAAAATTAGGGTTTTGACTTTTAACCACTTAATTTTCAAAATTAAAGCACTGATATGAATTGATCATTTGTAATAGAAAAGCAGATCTAAATTAAGCATTAACAATTAAACATTTCACAAGTTCAATTACTAAAAAGAAATTTTAGGGTTTTTATGCAATCACCTCTAAAATTTTGCAAAAGATCAAACATGGAAATGTAATCAATTTTTTTTTTAGATCTAAGCATGAAAAATCAGAAAGGATGTTCACGTCGGGTTCACCAAAATGTAAAGCGAAAAATCGCAGTCGAACCCTAGTTGGTCTCCCCTCTTCTAACTCTGAGGAGAGAGAAGGGAGGTTTGCTAGGATTCGATGGGTTTTCACTTAGGGGGAAGACTTTACATTCAAAAGAGGGGTTGAAACTCATAAGATCCAATCCCACGCAATGCAAGATTGGATGCTAAATGAATTTCAAGGGTTAGGAAAGCAAGGCTACCCTCTTTTGTAAAGAATGTTGATTAAGCTAAGCATGCATAGAAAGTCTTAAAGATTTGCTTATAAACTGAGTTTAGGTTATAGGATGAAGCTGCGGACCTGGAATTAGCAGTAGAATGTCGATACAGCGCTGTCCTGCAAATTTGAGAAAAAGTTGTCGGGACGATGGCGCCCGGCACCACGGTCCTCCGAAAAATCCGCGAAACGAAGTGGGATCGGTTCGTCTTTGCACCAAGATTCCAGATCTTCAATCTCAGCTGCGTACCTACAACCTACACACAGAAAAGAGAAGACGATTGGGGGGTTAGGGATTAGGGGTTTGCCTTTAGGTCAAACCCCGGTTTTGGAATTAACCAAGAAATGAGCAAGAGCTGCAAATGTAAATGACTGTAAAACAAGTACTAATACCTTGTTCTAAGGATGTTTGTATCCTTATGTGCAAAGGTTTAGATGTTGTGTGTTGTAGTATGTAGCATGTAATAAGTGATCTCCTCTTCAATGGTTGAATCCTTGTCTTGAATGCAACACTTAGCCTTGAATGGAGACTTGGAATGATCAATTGCTTGAATGCTTGAATGCTTGAATGCTTGAGTATAGTTTCCACACTTTTTCCGTCATGTATGTCTTCTCCCAAATGAGAGAGAAAAATGTAGTTTATATACTTGTCAATTAGGGCTGATAGACTGATTTTCCCGACCTTAGGCCGACCAGGGAAGTATATTTCCAAATTGCAATAAAAAAGACCCGATATCACTTAGGAAACCGGGCCCAAAATAGGACCCAGGGACCAGGGCACTGGGCGTCCTGGTCCTGAGGGACCAGGGCGCTGGGCGCTCTGGTCCCACCTCCAGGACAGCGGGGTGCAAGGAGGTTCAGGCCAACGGTGCTTGAAAAATGCAGTTTTCAGTGTCGTGAGCAAGTTTTGGGGTCTCCATTCAGGTTGCGTGTTGTGTCGCCATCGTGAAGACCGAAATGTTGTCAAAATTGCAAGTGTCGCAATTTTAGGACGCTACACCTACTTGTCATAATAAGCCCAATGATGATAACGCACAAGAAGCTCTTTCACTTTCATATCTTCTATCTTTCATCCCCCTTTATTGATTGACTTCCATCATCCTTCTTGAGTCTGCATAGCCTGCTATCACATGACTGAGTATAATGACAGACCAAAAATATTTGCATTTCATGTAGCTGCACTTGCATTACCACATATAAGCATTTCATACATACATATAGATATCATAATTGCATCACATCCTACACACAACACCTGTTAGCACAATTTTACATTTGCATTATCATATTCATCTGCATTACATACATTCACATTTGCATTATGCATACACATATAAAACATAAAAGAACAAAAAATATTGCATTGCATCATATATATATTTGCATCCATATCACAAACATCATAAGAACATCTCATCACATAGGTACACATGCATCTAGCTACCGTAAAGATGAATCATCTCATATATATATAATCAAAAGTGTCATGATACAATGATGTCAAAAATCATATGGCTACAATCACCCGAAGGTGTCTACATCATCATACAAAAATGGTACAATACTGATACATAGGGAGACCTCTAAGGCTATGATGAACTCCCTCCCTCAGAGCTGCCTAGCCTCGATAGAATATGAGCCCCTGAAGGACCCACCCCAGGATCATCCCTCCTATCCCCTCTCTCTGCTGGTGGTGGAGGACCCATAACCCCACCACTAGATGCCTATCTCCTCCAGCTCCCTCCCGTAGCTATCGCTATTCGCGATGGTCTATGGAAGCTCCTTGCCCGCTGATCCGCTGGCACTACACCATAATAGAGATCCCGCCAGTAGGCAATCTCCTCCCCGACCCGCAAAACATATGCATATCTGGCCCCTGTGTCCTCTGCTGCCTGTCTCCCAGCCCTCAGTGCTGTCTTAGCCTCTGTATAGCGCTAAATGGTCTGGTCCCGCTCCCGCTCGGTATCTCTGAGCCACCTCCTGAGCCTATCCCTCTCCCTCTCCAGGTCCTAGATCTCATCTGCCTATCCCTAGTAGATCTCCCTTAGCTCTGTCAGCTCATCCTCCTCTGCATCAGCCCCCTATGGCTCTGCTTGTGGCTCCCCCTATACAGGTGTCTATCCCTATACCTATCCCTATACAAGTACCTGTCCCTGTCCTTGTACCTGCACCTATCTGGGACCCTATGTTGCTGGCACATGTAGCGGCAATCCACCACGACCTCTCACCACCCGAGCCTGCCTATCCTCTCCACCCTCCCTCCGTGGCGCAACCCTCCTCTCTCCAACTACCCCCCTCCTCCTCTTTTGGCCTCTACCCCCATCAGATCCATCATCATCATCATCCCCACCCACATCTCCCTCTAATAACTCTCCTGGATCCGTTAGGCATGGGAACGAATGCTTGACCTAGTAGGCTATGTACTTGGCATCCATGCCAACATCCTCAATCTCTGGCCACATGTCCCAGGGGAGGGGCACCATCTCTACTAGATGCATCACAGCCTGATCATATGATAGCAAGGGCCCAAACTATGCCTAATCCCTGACTGTCTGTGCATACATGCCTGAGCCCCGTGGCATCCTCTAGATCCTGCCAAACTGCTTGCCAACCCTATCCACAAGCTGTCTTTCTAGCACATAGGGTGTCCGCCCAATCAGGTACCTACTCTAAAAGGTGTAGGGTAGCTCTACTGCATCATCCTCCCACTCCTCGCATCCCAGGTATGGCCTCCATATGACCACATCAATATCATCTATCACCCGCCGCCAGTGCTCTAACCTGCCAATCCGTGGCTGCGACATGATCATATCATACAAATGTACAAAACTATGCCCGTGACCTCTACCTCTGAAATGTATCAGTCTCATCACTCGCAGATGCTCATAAGCCCACACCTGCAACAATGTCACCCCGCAGCCCAATCCCACTGACCCGTGGTACACAAACTAATGTAACTCATAGTACAGGTGTGCCAACACACACAGTCCCCAACCATATTTGGTGTGCTATGTCACCAGTGTCTCCAATGCTCCTCCCCAGCCCACAGCCAACCCTTGTGTCACTCTATCAGGACACAGGAATCCATTGATCACTCCTCCTATCACTGCTGGCAGTGCCAATCCTGTAGTAGTCATATTATCCCAAGCCACATGTCTAGCCCTCATCTCCAGTCCTGGGTCCTGGAACACTCATCTCAGGGCCTCCCTTTCTCCATCTTGATTGTACAGAATTAGCTCCCTATCGATCGGTATCCATAGAATCCTGTATACATCCTCAAGGGTGACTATCATCTCACCCATCGACAAATGGAACGTACATGTCTTGGAGTGCCATCTCTCCGCCAGTGCAGTCAGTAGTCCCATGTTCGCCCGAAACTCAGGCACATATAGAACATGTCTCAATCCCATAGCCTTGATCGCTGCTCAGTCCTCATGTGTCAACTCAGGTCGCAATCTCTATGTCAATGGGAATCTCTCCCGTGACTCCAGCATCGGCAAATACTCCTACCATCAAGCAAATCAGTCATGTCAGTCATAGTGGCATTCACTGTTCATCACAAAATGCTACTTTTTATCTAAGTACATATGACATTCTATCCTAGTGACACTCCCTGTTCATCACAAAGTGTTGCTTCTATCCTAGTGGTACTCCCTGTTCATCACAAAGTACTACGTGTTTTGCACTCCCTATTCATCACAAAGTGCTGCTCACATTTGCACTCACTGTTCATCACAAAGTGCTGCTCACATTTTTAGTACTCCTTGTTCATCACAAAGTACTATATCTTGGTACTCACTGTTCATCACAAAGTGCCTTGATCTATCCTAGTCTTCCCTAGAGGACCTGCTTGAGTGTATCCTCTCAGCAGCTTATCCAATCGATAGCATATGTTCATCACAGAACTGCCGATTTGACCTAGAAGACGCAAATTCACATTTTTTGGACATAAACGTGCTTTCCTGACATACATGCGCTTAAAGACTGCATAGACGCGCCTGAAAAACACAGACATGCCTGAAAGACATAGACATGTCTATGCTCTGCACAGACGCGCCTAAGTGACATAGACGTGCCTTCTTGACATAGACACTCCTACACAGCACAAATGCAGCCGCATTCGACGCAGACGCATTTCCAAACATAGACGTGCCTAGCACAAACCCAGATGCACCTAGCGGACATAGACGCGCCTGGCACCAACGCAGACGCGCCTAAGCATTTTTTGACATTTTTGGACCCTATTCTAAGCGCATTTATTAATCTACCTATCATGCATTCATGACAAAAATAAATGCATCGAAGTACGAGGAAGTTTTGCGGTACTTACCAGCTCTCCTGCCTCTACTAGCCTCTGGAATTAGCGAACATGATCTAATCTGTGAATGAAAGCCATCGTTGCTAACTGTTGCTGCTCTTTTCTCGCTTTGCACTCTGCTCCAGTGGATGTGTGGATGACAATGAGGATGTATTTTTCCCGTGGTCTATCTTATAGCCTACCCTCACCCTTGCCCTCGTTTCCCGCATCAATCTTCTTTATCCCGTGACTTTGTCACTTTATCCGATCAGTCCATTCTAGCCTTTCTTTCTTATTGAGAGATTGTCTGCAATCTTTTCAGACATTTTCATCCAATCTCTCGAGGGGGCATATCATTCCCATCTTGGGGCAACTTTGTATCAGTTCATCTTATCTTCTTTGAAACAACGCGACAAGCCGCATTGTCTCAAAGAGGGGCAAAATGTAGACACCCAAAATTGTCATGTCTAATTAAATAAATATTTTATTTATTTAATTATCTAAGCCTAATTCTTCTATTAATTAAATAAATCTTTATTTATTTAATTGATTCATTTATCTTCTTCTAGCCTTGTTTCTCATTTAAATAAATACATTTATTTATTTAAATTATCCTTTCCCTAAATTAAATAAATATTTTATTTATTTAATTATCCCATTCTTCTATTAATTAAATAAATCTTTATTTATTTAATTAATTCATTAACCTTTTCTACCCATGACACATGTCATTCATCTCTTAATTCATACACTACCTACCTCTTTCATTATTTTATTATTTCCTCTACCTACCGTCTAATCATAGCCGACCTCCTTTTTACACCTCTCAATCTTATCCCTCCATTTCATATTGTGTCTTCTATATAAAGAGATGCTTCCTTCATTATCAAACCCTAATGAGCTAATGAATGATTTTAAGGACTTGGCTACACTACGATCGTACTTGCAACCACATTCTGTTCTTTGTTGAGCTCTTGTGCACATAAAATTTGAGAGCAAATATATCAAGCAAGATCAATGGAGATAGGAAGAATGGAGATCAAAACCCTATTGGACATGTGATGGTATAATCTTTGTGTTTTTGTTTGATTTGCATTGTCTTAGGTTATCTTCATATGTTATGGTGGATCCTTGTTGTTGTTAGGCTAGGGTTTTGTGGTTGAATTCATTTAGCCTTTCAATATTGTTATTACTCTTATCCATTTTTACCATATACAATAGTCATTGTGTTCGTCATCATCATCGTCATCACCATCACCATCACCATCACCATCACCATCACCATCACCATCACCATCACCATCAGCAACATCATCATCATCAGCTTCTTCTTCGTGTACATTTCTATCAGGAACATCATCAACTAACTGTCAATCGTGATCATCATCTATATCATCTTCTACTTCTTCGGTATCTTCTTCTTCCATCACATTATACATTATCAACCTTCCTCTTGGATCATGTCTAACAACAAATGACCAACCTGGTTTATGTGGAACCTTCGAGTAAAATACCTGCTCACATTGACTTGGAAGAACATAGGGCTCATCTCCAACTCATTCAAACAACCTTGTATTAACCATTGTAAATCTATTATCATGTTCGATAACAATTCTATCAGTATCATTTTTATTCAGTCGTAGCCTATACCATTTGACAACGAACAAAACTAAGTTGAAGGAATTAAAGTCACACTCAAGTATATCAACCAAAATTCCATAGTATTGATTTTGAGACTCTTGAGGATGTATGTCATTTCTGGATGAAATATTGGTCACCTCAAAGACTGCAGTTATCCCAGAATCACAAGTTTTCTTCATGTCATCCAACTGTTTGATGCAAAATTTATGACCATTACAGCACATATCCTTCTGGTGTTTGACCTGCAATATGTCTAACATATTAAAATTATTGCATCATGAGTTGATAAACATATGGGTGATTAATAAAATTATACGTACTTGTTGATCTCTTAAACCATATGCTAAATCAATTTCCCTTTGTGTAACATTGGAATCTCCATTACGATGAGCTTCTTTAACCAATGAAGCGACACCATCCCATGTTAATGTGTGACCAGAATGTTGACATCGTTCAATCCACACCGTCATCTAATCAAGATTGTTTGCAATATACAAATGTAGCGCATCCCACTCCCGACCAACTGTACAAATAATTAATAGACCACTTACAACTGATTTATTTAGAAGATGAAGAATTAATTTACTACAATAACATCTTATAATTAACTCTTACTTTCTTCAATCTACCTTTCCCCATCAATTGCTCCCCTTTGAATTTATTAATGGGGTTGGGATCCCAAATGCGATCTACATGGATTTTTGCTGCAAACTTAGGAAGATATTCAGTAATGTACACCATAGTTTGGTATACCATATATCCCTCCACCATAGAACCCTCAGGATGTGCTCTTTGTTGAACCAAAGCCTTCAAAAATTTCAAGTGCCTCTCAACCATCCACATTGACCTTGTGTGTACAGGTCCACACAATTCGATCTCCTCAACTTGGTGTATGAGGTAGTGTTCTTGTGCATTGAAAAAAGTTGAAGGTAGACACTTTTGCATTTCACACATTAGATGAGGGATTTTTCTCTTCCAATATTTTATATCTTCCTTGTGGATTTCTTTAGATGACAACCACCTAAAATAGATTGAAGACGCAAAAATATATAAATGAGACTTTACAAAATAATATACAATATATTGCATAACAAGTAAAACAAATGGCAAATATAATATCTATACAACAAATTGAACAAACATCACTACTTACCTCATGTATTTTCCAAGATCATATATGACTTGCTTGATATTATTGTCGAAGTGGTCTGGGAGAGATAGAGGTAGAACGTACTGCAACAATTATAAAATGATCTTTTCATTGTTTTCTAACATAATACAATGAAAAGTACATGCGCAGTATACAAATATATAGTAAATACACAAGAATGCGAATTACCTTAATGAAGGTATGCCAATCATGCATTTTCATCCCTGGCCCAAATTCACTCTTCTTTGATATGAGATTGTTTATGTTCGCAGCAAATCCTATGGGAAATCAAATTTTTCGTATGACTTCTTTTATAGAATTTCTTTGCTGCTCCGTTAATAACCAAGGAAGGGCACTTATATTAATATGATCTCCATTGATATTTGATTGAATGACATTTTTCATTGCATGATTGGATTCCACAATGTCACTACAAATTTTGACAATTTTTTCTTTGTCACGCCTTCCATCCAATATTTTTCATAATGTCTCTGTTATATTCTTTCCAATATGCATTGTATCAAACAAATGCACAATTTGTAGTTGCTCGTAGTAAGGTAACCTACTGAATTGTCTGGGATAATTTTTTAGTCCCTTTGGAAGGTGGTCATCCATGCCTTGACGACCTTCAGTATCATCAATTACATCATCAGTAAACAAAACATGATAGAAAAATTCAAATTCCAAACATAAACCATTAGATGGAATGACATTACCTTGAAGATTAATTCTATTATATTCCAACTTCCATAAGTGAGGAGTCATTCTTTGTGGCTTTGATGTAGTCTCTTCTCTCCCATTGAAAAGATGTTTTTCAGTATTTCGGTACTTATGATCTTTGTGAAGGAAGTGCCTATACTTATCAAACACCTGCTTTCCTAAACTTTTTGAATGACGGGATTTCATTTTTGGACCACAAACTGGACATGCAAATTTTCCCTTTGTTTGAAGACCTACAAGATAATGTATAATTCTATTAAATCTGTTAATTTTTATAATTATAATTATCATGCGCAATTTGAACACTATAACATACCACAAAAATGGGTTAGCCCTGGGCCATCATGTATTGTCCATTTGAGCATTGCATGGAATTGAAATTGTCTTTGTCCTATTGGTCTAGAGATGTCATATATGGTCACACCATTCCATAACTCCAGCAACTCGTCGATAAGAGGCTCAATATATACATTCATATCTTTAACTTGGTACTTGCCTAGTGGAATGAACAAAAACATTACATAATTATTATGACCATTTTACTGCAATATTTATAATTAAATGTAGATGACTATTAAATGATAAAATACCTAGAACAATCATTGCCAACATTATGTGCTCCCTCTTTATTGACATCCATGGAGGAATATTATTGTTGATTACAAAAATAGGCCACACCGAGTAAACATATCTCAACTCTCCAAATAGATTTACATCGTCCGCTGCCAATGAAAGCCTGAGATCACGAGGTTCTTCTTTAAAATGTGGCCACTTTTCCTCTATGTCCATAAATGTTGAACCATCCGCAGGCATTCGAATAATGTCATCTCGACTTCTATTGCGTGCATGGTAATCCATAAATTGTGCCAAGCTAGTGCACCTGAATAATCGTTGCATATGTGGAATAATGGAAATATAACGAAGAACCTTGCGAGGCACTTTTTTTGTTATTTGATCTGTTCGATATTGTAAAGCGGAAAATCGATCGAACCCTAGTTGCTCTCCCCTCTTCCAACTCCAAGGAGAGAGAAGGGAGGTTGCTAGGGTTGATGGTTTTCACTTAAGGAGACTTTACATTCAAAAGAGGGGTTGAAACCCACAAGATCCAATCCCACACAGGGCAAGATTGGATGCTAAATGAGTTTCAAGGGTTAAGATAGCAAGGCTACCCTCTTTTGTAAAGAATGTAGATAGAATGATTAAGCTAGGAATGCATAGAAAGTGAGAAAGATTCGCTTATAAACTGAGATAGGGATATAGGATGAAGCTGCATATATGGAATTAGCAGTAAGATATTGATACGGCGCTGTCCTGCAAATTTGAGCAAAAGTTGACGGGACGATGGCGCCCGGCGTGCACACGGTCCTCCGAAAAATCCACAAAATGAAGGGGGATCTGTTCATCTCTGCACAAGGATTCCAGATCTTCAATTTCAGCCACGTACCTACAACCTACACACAGAAAAGCGAAGACGATTGGGGGGTTAGGGATTAGGGGTTTGCCTTTAGGTCAAACCCCAGTTTTGGAATTAACCAAGAAATGAGAAGTGCTGTAAATGTAAATGTCTGTAATTTAAAACAAGTACTAATACCTTGTTGTAAGGATGTTTGTATCCTTATGTGCGAAGGTATAGATGTTGTATGTTGTAGTATGTAGTATGTGATCTCCTCTTCAATGGTTCAATCCTTGTCTTGAATGCAACACTTAGCCTTGAATGGAGACTTAGAAGGAATGCTTGAATGCTTGAATGCTTGAATGCTTGAATGTTTGAGTATCATTTCCACGTTTGTTCATATATGTCCTTCTTCTTTTCATCTACCCAAAATGAGAGAGGAAAAGTAGTTTATATAATTGTCAATTAGGGTTAATAGACTGATTTTCCCGACCTTAGGCCGACCAGGAAACAATATTTTCCAATTTGAAAACAAAAAGACCCGAAGTTCCATAGGAGACCGGGCCCAAAATAGGGCCAGGGACCAGGGCGCTGGGCGCCCTAGTCCTGAAGGACCAGGGCACTGGGCGCTCTGGTCCCACCTCCCGAGACAGCAAGGTGCAAGGAGGATCAGGCCAGGGTGCTTGAAAAATGCAGTTTTTGGTGTCGTGGACAAGTTTCGGGGTCTCCATTCAGGTTTCGTGTTGCGTCGCCATCGTGAAGACCGAAATGCAGTTGAAATTGCAAGTGTCACAATTTTAGGACGCTACAGATATCTACTAATATGACATTCAGGGCATTCTATTCCAAATTCATGTTGTTTATGATATATAATATGATCATTGGGACAAGCATCTATTGTTTGATACTACATTCCAATATCTTTCATAATGGCAGATAATTCTCGGTATGAGAGAGGTAGAATATTTGATGGTGGTAAGAAAAACTCACCTATCAATCTACAACAAAAAAAAAAGGTTTGAGGTGTTAATATAAAGAATATTAATGGTACATGATTCACCATTTATTAACTGTAATGACATGTATGACACACTTTAACATACGTGAGATTGTTATGTTGGATAAACCATTCATAACCTTCAAGTTCACCAACAACAATACAACAAAGAGAAGAGTTGTTTGGGAGCCTTTGTAAAGGGGCTCATATGCTTTCTCAAGGAGAGGTAAATCATGAACATCAAGGTCATCCTGATCATCATGATCAGCTGTGCCAGTACTAAATGTGTCATGGATCAATGTATTTGTAGCATCATCTTCAATTGTGTTTTCTGGTGCATGATCATCATCTTCCATGGGATCATTATCTTCAGCTTCAATATTCACACCTCCATGTTCCTCCACTTCAAAAACAATATTCTTCGGGTTGTGTTGGTCCATATCATGTGCCGTGGGGTGCTCGAGCTATATAAAAATGATCAACATAAATAAACCATGATCATGATCTCATTATCAAGTGATTTCTTATGTATATAAATTGTTAAAATGATATAATGAACAACTTACCAGTGGATGATAATCATGTCCCCCTTCAATGTGACCATGCTGCCTACAATGTTTCTTAACTGTTTTGATTAGAAGTCTTCTAGTCTTTAAGCCGTTACAAATTTTGCAGGGACAATAACATTTCCTATCACCTTTTCTTTTCAAGTTAGACCATAATCTAGCAATTGTCTCCTTATTTTGTTCTTCAGAGATATTATCTGACATGGTCTTTCTTCACAGGCAAAAAAATCAGGCTATGGAAACTTCAGTGTAAAAGCTTCACAAAAATTGCAAATCGAACCAAAACCATTTAACTCTTCTTTTTCATCTTAAAATATTGAACTTAATAGTGAACGTATTTAATGTAGCTCATTGTGTGAATTTCTGAGCATTGTGTCTGCAAATTCTTACTAAAAGTTTGTCTATTGTAGACTTTCTGAGAGACATTTTTGAGTATTCTAAGCCTTGGTTCTTGTATTTTCACTGGTGATAAGTTGGAAACTTTATGGTAGACCTGTAGCCAATTAATCTAATTTTGACAAGTTATATACCAAGCAAACAGGCATCTAGAACTAGCATTGTTTGCAGGTCACCCCTACCCTATGCCATGGGTATATGACTACCCAGAACTCCAGTTTAAGCATCAATCCTGGAAATGATCGGTATATGAGTACCCAGAACTCCAGTTTAAGCATTAAGTTACATCATTATTGACCTTACTTTGGGATGCTATGTATGAGATTGGAACCTTTTGTAAGGTGTGATCAATGTGCTATCATAAATGCAAAGCCAAAACCATTTTGATGAGATCATGATCCCACTAATACTATTTTGCCTTGTTAATTTTGCACCCACAAAAATGATAGAACCAGATATAATATGCCATCAATGCCCATATACTGACAATGCTCAAGATGAGCCACTTAGAGGTAGAGTTTAACCACTTTCCATATAGGTAGATTATCTCTAACCTCATTTTCCCTATAGGTAATTGATTAGGTTCATTTTAGAGTCTTATTTCCAAATATGGACCTCTATGTTAGCTTTTTGCTTTATTATTTGCTTGTTTATGCTTAATCTTGTCAATTTTGCATAATTTTACTTAGTTCTTGCATCTTCAATGAAATTATATCTAATCATATCCAATCACATCAAAATGGAACAATTAATCATATTGCTGGTCTCTCCTAGAGGAATTAAATTGAACCAAATTTACTATTCCCCAATAAAATGTTTTGAAGTGGTGAATGTATAAGTTTGTAGTTTACTTTCCTAGACTAGGACCCCATTTCGTCAACATTTCACTATGAAAGCATAAATATTTTTTCTTGAAGAGAACATCTTACAGATTATGCTTCAATGTATAACACATTTTCATAATCAATCATTCAACTTCACATGGATAAAAGAATTCACATATTCTAAATCATGATCTGATGATGTGAACAACTCATATGCAACTATATGGCATGCAAAGCATTTATTTTAACATACACTTATTCATCCACATTGCAGGGATAACAATACAAGGCTCACATATTGGTCTAAGAGGATGCCATGGTCTCACAAAGTTACCAGGAACCATATGAAATGATGGTCTTGAATCCGCACACAACTAGGGAGGATCCATACGATTATGTATGACTTCCCCCTTGTTTGTTTAATGGGATTATCCTCCAAGACATAGCCATCAATAATCACTAAGAATGTACAAGTGGATCGTAGCTACCCATACAACAAACACTTACCCCTATCCTCAAATTTTCCCAATGTTTGATTCCTTATATACACTCATCCAAGGTTATCTATGTTGATCTTGGTGAGGAATCACATCACAACAAAGAAGGCAACATTTAAAAATAGCAAGAGTTTCACTAAACTGCCAAAGATCATAAATATTGAAAGAAAGAAAAAATAGTACCAATACTAAGTCAAATAAATGTGTTCAATTCCAATAGAAAATCAAACATAGCCACAATAACTACACAATAGAGAAAACTCACAATAGTGATTAAACTAATTCAAACAAGATAAAATAAAATTTTTGGCCCATGCAACAAAGATGAGAGATAATCAATAATTGAAGGAAACTTCACAATCCTTAAAAGTGCACATTACATAACTATATGACTAGAAATTGTGGCTAAATAGAGTGAAGATTCATCATGACTCCAATAATAGTCCCTCATGTGTGCATTTTTGGCATGAACACAAAAACTCCCACATGGCATGGCCATGTACCTAATGGAGAAGACATGACTATAATAATAGTCCCTCATGCATGCATTTGTGGCCTGCACACTACAAATCCTAACATATAATGGCAATACACCTCATAGAGAAGACACACCTAGGGCCACATTGCACATAGCAACGTGCCTCACAAAGAAGACATGCATAGGGCACATGCCACATAGCAATGTGTCTTATGGAAAAATGTGCATGCATGTCACACACCAAAGCTATATGTATACATCATGAGGCACATTCATATGTTATCAAACACAACCTATTGTATCTAACATGAGTTCCTCTCTACATGTGTGCAAATCTTCCAACATTAATCGCCACTAAGAAGGAATAATATAAAATGCATCTTCAAATATTTGTGTGTGTGTGTGGAATTGTGTCTTTGAACCCAAATTGCTACCATCAACAACATGTAACCATCACCTACACTATATCAAAACATAAGTATGGTGTGACATCATATCTATTTGCATAATGTCAAAACACATGCAAACATGAAAATCATCATAGCATGACAAAAATCAATCTCCACATGTTGGAACAAAGATATAAATAAGATAATAGGGTAAGAGGAAACCCGTACCAAGAACCACATACCAACTATCAACAATGCCATCAAGATAAATGTAGGATAGGATACCACTATGAGCCATCCAATGGTCCATTCTATGAGGAGAACTAGGGGATACTATCTTTGAAAGGTGTGGTCAATAGAGATAATCCCTACTAATGCCACAATATGTCACCATAGCTTCTTGAGTTTTCCATTCTTCTACTTAACACCACATTTATTGAGTTCCTCAACAGTGAGGTTGGTTCTCAATAGGATGCACAAACATGTAAACACACAAGCATGGTTTCATCATACTTGTACAACAATACAAATTAATTTTTCTAGTTAATTACTTAGTGTAAAAATAACTCCATTACATAACATAGGGCAATAATCACCATAAGTTTTCAAATAAACTGCCCAAACATCAATTGGAGTTACCCTTTCTAAGGTACAAACATAATTTATTTATAACTTCAAAATTAAAATAATCACAATACATCAAAATAAGTTCAATAGTGCATGGAAATAGACAACATGATCCATAATTAAACCCATAAATTACCCTAATTGGATATGCTAATAGAATGGTGTCTCAAACAATAGAGATTATGTTGGACCTATAATAGAGATCTAGACTTTGTTTCATCATACTTGTATACAAATACACCATCCATAGATAGGTACTCAGTACCACAATCTCATGGGTACCCTTTTAGCTGAATTTACCCTATATTTAGGTGAATCTACCCTTGTATCATTCCTTGATCTAGTATGTCATTCCACCAATCAATAATTTTTCCATATTTTTGGGAGAATACAATATCCCTTAGGTGAATATGCCATATCCTTAAATGAATCCTCCTTGTCATCATCCTAAGTCTTGTTTTTGTTAAGTCTTATCCCTTCATCTTTAGGAAAATCCACCTATCCTTATGTGAATCTACTTTCTCTTAGGTGAATCTATTTCACATAAATCATTTATCTTATCCATCTTTCTTACGCAAATGGTGAATTTTTCCTATCCTTAGATGAGTACACTCCCATTTAGGTGAATCTATCTAGTTTTAGTCTCCTTCTATTATTTTGTCCAAATTTGTGTCCTCTAGTTTACATGAATCTACTTGTTCTTAGGAAAATCAATCCTATCATTCTAAGGAAAATTCACCTTGTCATCATCCTTAATCATCTACCTTTCAAGTGTATAGTCCATCTATCCTTGGGATAATCTAACATATTATTGAGTTCAAATCCTCATGAAATACAGTCATGTTTATCTCAATGATGGCTCCAAGTGCATCTACTTATTGCTTGATCTTCATGGTGATGGGATTCATTGTCATGAATATGATGGGGTGTTCAGTAGAACAACATGTGGTGGGGGATGACAGAGGATGGGATCCTACCTCAGATTTCAAAGGATGGGCTTCCCACAAGATCTTCCATGTTGGAGATATACATTTGTTCAGAAATTTTAGTAAGCCCTTTGATTAGGGTCTATAGGTTATATATGCATTGATGCTATTGGTTCTTCAATATCTATTTAAATCCCATATGTAGATATTAGATTGGATCTTTCACCATGCCCTACACCATGGTGAGTGCCTACTTTTAGATCTTGTCAATCTCTTTTGAGTAGCTCTTTTAATCGACTTATGACAGTCAAAATTGGGTTTGTGGAGAACTTAAAGAATTGATCTTTCTTCTAATGAAAATTTTAGGTTAGATAAAGTTTGGCCTTTGTGCCTAGAAAAATGATGGAAAACAACTACATTTTGACATTTGACAGGGTTTGCTTATGCTTCCTCTCAACAAAGCATATTGGAGTTGAAGAGCCGAGAAGAGTTTGAGAATTGTGATGTGAGCAATCCAATCAAGCTATATGATGGAGGGCTTGATGTAGTCCCACTCATTGAAATGGGTGACATATATTTTACCAGTGGAAATGCAGAAGACTATCAACATGGAATGAAAGTGCACATTAATGTTTTATCTGATGGACACGATAATGGCCAATCTGACAATTTCAATGTAGTTTCAGATGGGCTTGACAATGTGGCCAAAGATTTGGGTTTAGATTTATTATCAGATGGAATGGAGCATTATATTGCTACTTCTCTTGGTGATGATTCGATGGAGGAGGGGGCAATAAAGGAGGTAATTTCTGAAGGGCCCACATCATCACGAAGGCAATTATCTGATTGCCCTCCATCAATTCTCATAAACCTCACACTCTCCATTTGTGGTACTGTTATCACCATGCTTATCTACGCTATGCTTTAGCTTATCAACTCTTTGTTTGATTAAGAACATATATATATGTATCTTGTACAACATTTGCCAACATCCTCCCTGCGTGTGCCAAAATAGGAGCTTTGGAACAAGGTATGGACATCCATCAAAGCATAATCGAAGGGGGTTTTTTGTCAAAAATTAGTTGCAAATGCTCCAATAACAAAAATCGCAAAATGGGGTAGCATACACACGACATGTGAACTATATGATGAAATACCTCAAAAAGATGTCATTTCATGGAATTTTAAGATTGTAGGATATGCACAAAATGGATTAATTCAAAAAAAAACCAGTTGCCCTTGATTGCGAAAAAAAAATAGTTGCCCTTCATTGAAAAACAAAGAGTTCCTTTGATTTAAAAAAAAACCCTACCTTGCTTGTGCAGAGATCGTTCTGGTGGGGGGGGGGGAGGGAGTAGGGGGGGTAGGGAGGCAAGACGATTGCCACTTGCTTCGGCCGGTTTGCTTTCAAAATGAAAATGTGTTGTGTTTTTTTAAAAAATAAAATGCCCGAGGTCGTCGGAATTCCGACGAACACGGGCATTTTTTTTTTTAAAATCAAATTTTCACACAATGCTCCTTGTTCGTTGGAAACCTCCGTCAGAATTTGACCCCAAATGTAGTAGTGCCAACAAGGGACAAGATAAGTCGTATGACAAGATTGTTTTGAGCAAATAGAATCTACTTTAGCATTTCAGATGTGAAGTTGCAGATACATTTTATTACTGTTGTTTATTTTGTAAGTGACAGGAAATCTCTTAACCGAGTGGACTTAACAGTCTTATTTGTAAACCTTATAGCAAGGTAACATTCTAAATGAGTGTTTGAAATCCTTTGACAAGGTCACTTCTAACAAAGTGCAAGACTCTAACAAGTCTGAGGGAAATCCGTTAATCGGGTCACATCTAGCAATGTGTTTGTAATCTGTAACTGGATTAGCTTTTAACCAAGCATACTCTAGAAGGGTATATTTCTTAGTGGGTCCGAAATCCCACAGTGGTTTTTCCCTATTTGGGTTTCCATGTTAAATCTAGTGTTGAATGTGTTATGATGTCTTAAGCATTTTTGTTTATGAGTTTGAATGATTTACAGTCATAGTTGCATATCAGTAGAGGCTACCGAGGTTGAATCTGATAAATATATTGTATTGTGAGTTTTTATGATTCACCCCCCACCCTCTAATCTTAACTAACACATCTAACTGAATAGTGGAAGCAGGATCTTGCTCGATGATGTCAACTATTTCTACTTCACCTTTTGGTTCTTCAGTCTGAATCATGAATATTTTCTTCCATTTTTCTTCAGTTTCTTTTTCAACTTCAAGAAATAGTCCATTCATCATTTTCAAGGCCCTTTGCTTTACTTGAAAATTTGTCTGGTAGTTTTTCAAATGATCTCTTATGTCATCTACCAACATATCTGGAAAGAGATGAACTAAAACTCTTTCTCTTATTTGCTTCTCCGAGTCCATAACATATTTCCATCTATTATCAATGTGTGAGTACAATGCTTTTGGAAGAAAACCAGCCACTTCCAATGGAACTACTCGGAACTTGAGAATTGTACAAATTACAGTCTCTTCTATTTGCCTCTTCTCTTCATCTATTCTTGTATCATATTTTACATATCTAAATGACCCAAAACCACCATATTGCTTTAATTTTGCACAAAAATTGTCAACACTATGTACATCTTCCTTTGTGCTTTTTACAACCTGAAATTTATTTACATCTTCTGACTCTATGTCACTTTCCTCTTTATCCAAAATTTGTCTTCTTGTCTTCTTTCTATAAGTTTTTGTAACCTTAGGCATTTCTTCAATCTTTTGCTTCTTACCAGGTGATGCAGCAGATGATCTAGTGATCGGTTGGTGATACCTTAGTTGTATCCTGTTTCTTTCTTTTCAAAATTTTTCCCTTTGGCAGCTCAGTGCTCAATGTAATTGCTGCTTCTTGAGCTTCAGATGCTTCCTCGATCGAAAGTTGATCACTCTTCCTTCTTGTTGGCTTAGTAGGTGTGGAGGTAGAATCTTCTCGAAACTTTTCAGTTAAGTCCTTGATCATTCTGGTGGCTTTTCTAGCAGCCTTTTGTACTACAATGCTCATTTTTACTCTTTCTTTCACCTCTTCATAGGTGTCATATATGATCTTAGTAGCATGCCTTGGAAGTGCTAAAAAGGCATCTATCTGCTATTGAGCAATGTCAAAATCTATCTCATAACCCATAGGAAGTAATGATTGAGACTTGGGTTCTACTGCATTGACATAATAGTAGTCGGTATCCACTTCAAAACATATAGTATCCTTGTACTTTTGTACTAGCTGAGGTGGAATCCTGTACCTGCTATGCATCTTTTCATGGAATCTGTTGAAGTAATCATCCATTATCACATTGAAATTATCACCTAGCTGATTGATGAAATCATTTATTTGATGTGTGATAGGTCGATGTAATTCCCAAACAATGTTACCGACAGATGGAAAGAATTTCTGAAAATAGAAGAACATACACACTAAGAGTGACCCAAACTTTAGTGTGTTTGCAGCATTATTCTTCTTCGGTTTCCTTATTGTATTGAGATTTTCAAAAAGATTCTTCAATAATACTTCACATAAATCAATTTGCATACCCTTTTTAACAATTTTATAAGCCAGATCTACAGCTACACATGGTACACTATTTTCTCTTGCAGGCTGGAAGAAACAATAACCAATAACTCTGATAGCAAAATTGAGTTATGAAATCAGTCACATTGTTCAACTTAAGACCTCTACAATTACACTCAACACCTGTTAATGTTATCAATTCCTTCTGTGAAATCATCTTCTGTGCTCAGGCATGGTCAAATATAGGGTATCCGATTATCATGTGAATAATCTCCTTGGTGATCTTGAATGGTTGATCCTCTAACCACATAAAATCATCATGCACTCACCTCAAGACAGATTTGACCCATTGGGGTTTGAAGACTCATGGATAGGTTAGGGCTTTGGTCAATCCCTTAACTTTGATATGCTCAAACTTGCTATCTAGGATTCCATCGGCGCACAATTCGTCATACATATCCTTAATCTCAGTATAACCTTGCTCTTAAACTCGGCACTTGGTATAAAATCTAACATCTTCGATCAACAAAACCCTATCCGGAATAAGAGAGAATGCAGTTTTCTCATTGGGTTCGGATGCCACTTTGGGGGGTAAGGTGTATTACAGTGTAGGCTTCTCAATGGTCTCTACTACAATGGGTTTCTATACCTTGGGAGCCATTTCAAACTTGAAATTTTACTTACGAAATAGCTTAGGGTTTCAAATAACCAGAAAATGCTTCCAACTTAGTAAATACTTCGCAAATATTCACAACTGATTTTGATCAGTTAACTACTGAAAATGTGGTTTAGATAATGCTAAATACCTTGAATTCACTTTTGGAGATGTTTGATCACCTTTTGATTCGCTCTGCTCTACACTTTGAAAATTGGTAAGTGAAAAATGATCACGCAAAATACCTTAAGTACCTCTTTTTGACCTTATCGGGCTTTGTGCGGTTAGGTATAATGGGTATTAAATGCACACAGTTCCACTAAACCGACTATCTCCCTTATAAGCTTTTACCGACTAGACGGGTTTAATATATTTGCCAACTTCTCTGGTAATTCGAAAGACTAGATAATATTTCAAACTTGCTGTTGCATCTTAGCTATGCAAATTTTGGAATTATATACATGATTATATAGGAACTGTTAAGATCTAACCTTGTGAGAATGCAATCCCTCCATACCTGTATTGATTAATTCGAAGTAGATGCACCTAACTCGGTAGGTAAGGTGCTTTCTTCATTAGTTGACACATTTTCCTTCTTTTTCCAAAATTTCTGTAATTTGCTTCTTATCTCCTCAATATCTCCTCTAGGTTGATCTCTGTAGTCTTTAGCTACGTGTCCAACTTTGTGACAATGAAAACATGCCATTCCAGGATTTCTCCATGATCTTCGGTTGTTCATTCCAAACCTTATCATACAATTTGCACTTATATGTTTGTAACTTCCACAACATTCACACCATATTCTTGTATTGTAATCCCATGGTACTGAAGTATATTGTCGATTGAGATCTATGTGAGTTCGGTAGCTTCTAGTGTTTTCTCGGTGTGGAGTCCACATATAGTTTTTCTTCTTAAACCAACATTTCTCAGTATTGTGTCCATATCTATTGTAATTTTTGCAAAACCCCTTGAATTTTTCCTTCTGATAATTGTTAACAAACTTTGTCCTACATTGCTTAGATGTGTGACCATACTTATTACAATTGTAACAATAACCATCAAACCTAGTAACATTCGGTTGCTTACCTTTTCTGCTCTGACAAACGTTGGCAGTATGTCCTTGTTTTCCAGAGTAGTTGCAAATAGGCTTCTTGTGCTTCATGTGATTGATGTTCTCCTTGTTTCTAGCTTGCTTTGATGATTCTCCTTTCTCGGTGGTGTTGATCCCTTTCTCGGTAGAGTTGTTTCCTTTGTAATTGAGTCCTACAGTTTTGTTGCGTGTTCTCATTGTTAATTGCTCATCCAACATTCTTGACGCTTCATGGCTTTTCCTTAGTGTTTCTTTTGACTTCTTTTCTACTTCTAGTTCATCAGTCAATCTTGATAATTCAAGTTTCAATGCTTGGTTCTCATTTTCCTTTAGAGTAGCTTCATGATGTGCATAATCCAATTGATTAGACAAATTATGTTGAACTTCAGTCATCCTTGATATTTTGCCATTCTTTTCAGACACCATTGCTTCTAGCTGTTGTTTTTCTCCTTCTATATTTCGCATATTATCTTCAGCTGTTCTCAATGCATCAAGATTTTCAGTCATCTGTGTGTTGAAATACTCATGTTCCCTTCTCATTGCTTTTAGCTGTTCATTAAGTGCTTTGTTCTTTTCTTTCAATTCTGCAATCATTTCTTCAGATTCTTCTGATATGTTGTTCTCAGATGATGTCTCAATTTGTTCCACCGACTCTTGTGAGTTCTGTAAATCATTAGACAACCTTCTTCTGACTTTCAGTGATCTTTGCATTTGCCTTTGCATATCTGCAATTACTTGATTAGCATGATCCAATTCTTCTTGAAGATTCACAATCCTGCGTGATTGTTTATAGCCTTCCATTGATAGGATCTTTCTCTTTAGGTTGTTAGTCCCTTTACCAAGAGTCAGGCTTTGATACCAATTGTTAGGTCTGACTTGGAAAGCTAATGTACTAAGAGGGGAGGGGTGAATCAGCACTTCAAAACTTTTCTTGAAAAACAATTTTACTGATAAACACAAACTAAGTATTGCTGATCTCATAATCTAATAATACTGAAACATAATCATAGTGTAGCGTTGTAAATTGTACGCACTCGCTAGGGTGGTATAATTTCACACCTAGTTTAGAACCCGCCTTTGTGCATTTTACATTCTGCATTGCATTTCTCCTTAAGCACATAATTAATTAAATTAATTAGGTCTAAGGTTCCTATTTCATCGTTCTCTACATCATAAAGTTGGGCCCTTTCACTAAAGCGCGCCCTTCGCATTTTATTCCTCCAATACATCACTTAATCAAAAACCCTAATTAAGTCCTATTCCGAACTTGGGGGCTTGGTTTCAGGGTCAAAACATCTCGAAATCACCTGTAACTTCGGGATTCTCTCTAAAATCATCATATCCGATGGCCCTGAAAATTTGGTGAAAAGTTGCCGGGACCGTGGCGCTCGGTGCACATGGTCCCGGACATTTTTCCTGAAATTTTAGGAGCGCGATCCAATCATAAAATAAAGCTTAACCCCAAGAAATTGGCAGGATATTCAATCTCTAGGTTGGCCAAAATACGAATTTACGACCTAGGGTTTCATACATAAGAGCTCTCTTTCTTCATTGGAAAGGATCGGATTTTTGTTTCCGGGAACTTCATATGCAGCCAAAGAGAAGATCTTTGAGGACTTCAACAACATTCAACATCATTCTATCAAGCATTTATCAAATTCATTCATCCACTTAGGGCTTGGAAGACATTGAAGAACAATAGGAGATTACCGACTGAAGATTGGCTTGTACTCCTCCCTTGAGGGTTGGGTATGATTTCATATTGTTTTCATGTCTTTGCATAAGCTTTGATACATCATTTATTCATGCTTTAGATCACATTGCATCTTGATTTAGAGCATTTACATTATCATTTACAAGCAATTAGGGTTTACTTTCTAGGTTGCTCTAGTTTGCTTTCTTGCATTTTGGACCTTGCACACACACTAGGTCTGCACACACAATACATTTTACAAAACAACTTGGCTATTTGTGGAGGTGGAAATCACCAAAGTGGGGGTTTGACTAAGGCAAAACCCTATATAGCCACCCCTCCCCATTTTCAGATATTATTGCAGGTTTCGAGATTCAAACGACGCCGCGGGATACAGATCCGGAGAGAGAAAGTTGTGACAGCACTCTGTGTGAAATTGCAGAGCAGAAGACTGGGAGAGGGATGCTGGGCACCCTGGTCCTGCGAGGACAGGGGCGCTGGGCGCCCTGGTCCCTGGGACAAAGGCGCTGGGCGCCCTGGTCCTCCGGACAGACAGTTTACAGACAGTTTCCAGACAGTGTTTCAGAGTGCAGAACAGTGGTTTCCGGTGCAGTTTTCAGGATAGTGGCGCCCGCACCCCCGTCCTGAACATTTTCAGTCCGATTTTGACTCCGGGTACACATCTGCATTCTCATTTCATCCTTGTATTTACAACTGTTCATTGTTCAATCTCAATTCTGCAATCTTGTTATTGGTTCATACTTGCATTTTGGGATTAGGGTTTGAACTTGCATTACTTGATCTTACAATTTCAACAAGGGAATAGAAATCCTAATAGATATCCCGTGGCTCTCTCTTTCACCAAAAGAAGTAGCCAATTGTGCGATATCTCTAGGCTCTTTCGTATTCCGTAATGTGTGTCGAAAGGTAGGATTAGGGCATGATTAACCTAGTCTCGCTTTTTCCCCCACACATTTTGGTGAACCCGACGTGAATCTATCATTACTTCCTCTTGCATTACATTTGTTAGATCTAGATCTAGATTTAGTGTGTTTTCATTTCATTTTCATTAAAAGAGAAAAGAAAAAAAAAAAAGAGTGTGTTTCTTTGCATTGTGTGTTTAAATTTTATGCAATCTTTTCAAATGTCAGATTTTTATGTACAAAATGTTCATGCTTTTGATGATTATTATGAGTATAGCCATGATGAATTAGATGAAGCTTTAGATGAGTTTTTAAACCCTAAGGATGCCAAACCTTCATTTTACCAAAAACTCATAAACCTTGTTACTATGCCATTTAGGTGCGATGAGAAAGATAAGTCGAATGGTTCCTCTCAAGGATACATTCCTATCCACTCTTCCCCTGAATCTAGTAACATGGTTGTTTTCAATAATCCCCTCTATGAGGAGATGTATCCTTTTGAATCAAAAGAAAAACCTTTTAACCGATATGATCTTGCTTTGTTGGATGATGCTCTTGATGACTTTGTGGCTTTGTCGAAACCTTTAAACAAAAACAAGACCTCTAAATTGGTTAACATGATAAATTTGAATGAATATAACAAGCCTCTCTTTGAAGTCCAAGGTGCTTATCCTTCTCCCACCTTTCAAATTCCTAAAACTCCTCTCCTTACTGTCCAAGGAAGGTATGATCATGATTCCTTTCGTACTCCGAATAAACCAATCATCACCGTGCAAGGAAGAAAACCTATAAGTCCTTACAATTATGCTAAGCAAATAACTAGAGAGAGTTATCATGCGGTTGCCCATACCTATCATACCAGAAATAATAGGCAACCTAATCCTCCTCCTGTTATTCCAGTCTCTCTTCCTAATCCTCAACCAATTCTTCCTCAAGCTCCCCGTATTTCGCAAGTTATGGGTAAGGAATATGATCTCATAGAACAACTCAAAGCTACCCCTGCTAAGATATCCCTTTGGGATTTGATTCAAACTTCTTCCGCTTATCATGGAATGTTACAAGATGCCTTGAAAGATTTGAATGTTCCTCCACCGAATACATCTAGTAATATAGCATCTTTTGTTAACTCTGTGATGAATCCTAAAGCTCAAATTGTGTTTACCCAAGATGAGTTGCCTACTAGTGAAATTCAACAACAATATGATCCCTTGATGATTGTGGTTGTCATGAAAGACACTGCTATAAGACGAACACTAGTAGATAATGGCTCTGGCCTTAATGTGTGTAGCATTAATTTATTGCATAAGATGAATGTGGATACATCTCTTATGGAGCCTGACTCCCGTCCCATTCGTGGCTTTAACAATGTGGCTAAGATTTCATTAGGTATCATCACCTTACCTCTCACAGTGGGACCTGTTACTTTGCCTACTCCTATCCATGTTATGCCAGGAAATTTAACATATAACTTGTTATTAGGGAGGCCTTGGATTCACAGCATGCAAGCTGTCCCCTCTACATTGCGTAGACAAGTTAAATTCGTTTATAACAATAAGACATACACTTTGATGGGTGATACTAATTTTCAAGCTTGTCTACAAACATCTAATTCCAAAGGAGAGTCTTCTAAGCCATCCTCGTCTAGTGTTGACTCTTTAAACAAGAAACCTATCATTGAGTCCTCGCTCTCTGATGATCAAAATCCTTTGGATGAGCCTGGAACTCCTGAAGAAGATCCTTCTCGACTTGAAAATACACATGAAAAGGATTTTGATCCTGAGAAGGTTCTTGCAGAAGATGATTGGGGATCTCTTGATTTTAACCCTACCTTTGTAGGTGAATATAAGGTTCCTTCTAGAGAAATTAAAATTGAAAAGAAGGAAGAAGCTGAAAATCATAAAGTTGAAAAGAAAGAAGAAACTAAAAGTCAATCAACTTTACCTGAATCTATGAGTAATAATTTTGTCGCTGCTTCTCAAACTTCTTCTCCTCACATCTATAATTATGAAGAGTTTGATTCTTTGTCTTATGAAAAACCACCTTCTCTTCCTGAAATGGTTGATCGTTATGGTCGTGGTTTTCGTATTTTCGCTAAGCATGGGTATCATGGAAAAGGTTGTGGTGCTAATGAAAAGGGGATAAGAGTTCCTTTAGAGACTAATTTTCACAATTATGCCTTTGGACTTGGCTTTAATCCCTGCAGACGTACTAAAGCTTCTAAAAGACCATGCATTAGTGTTAATGCTATTTCTACATCTCTATCAATACAACACCCTGAGTATATTGATGAGGATTCTTTGGGTGATTGTGCTTTGGATATCTTCCCTACCGACGACGCTTTAGCTGAGTTCTTGGGAGCCTATGACACTCTTCCTCGTTATCATCACAATAGGGGACTCCCTTATTGTTTGAACACCGAAGCCTATTTTGGAGAAGAGATTGATAACGATAAGATTGTGAAAGAATTCCCTCAGTTAAAGGATACTCCTCAACAAAGTAATCTTCTCATAAGTGACACCACTGATGTTAAGATGGATCCTTGCAATAAAGAGAAAGTCATTAAAATTGGGAAATGTTTGGATGAAAAGGAACATAAACAATATGAAGAACTATTGCATGAATTCCCTGAGATCTTTGCTTGGGCATATTCTGACATGCCTGGTATAGATCCTAATATCGTTACTCATAATATTGTCTTAGTTCCTGATGCTAAGCCCGTGAAACAAAAGATTCAAAAAATGAATCCTAAGGTGGCTCTGCTTGTTAAAGCTGAGATTGAAAAACTATTGGAGGCTGGATTTATCCGCTCTATTGACTATTCCCCATGGATTTCAAATATTGTTGCTGTGGCTAAACCAGATAACAAAATAAGGATGTGTACCGACTTTCAGGATCTGAATAAGGCTTCTTTAAAAGACGATTTCCCTCTTCCAAACATTGACATGATAGTTGACTCTACGGCAGGACATGCCTTGCTATCCTTCATGGATGGTTTTTCAGGCTACAATCAAATTTTTGTAAACCCTCAAGATCAATTCAAAACTGCTTTCACTACTCCTTGGGGTACGTTTTGTTGGATAATGATGCCTTTTGGACTTAAAAACATCGGTGCAACTTATCAACGAGCGATGACCCTTATCTTTCATGATTATATGCATAAGATTTTAGAGGATTATGTTGATGATATTTTGGCCAAATCCTTTCTTCGCATGGATCATGTTAAAGTCCTCCGTCAAATCTTTGAAAGAATTCGTAAATATCACATGCACTTGAATCCCCAAAAATGTGTTTTTGGTGTGGATAGTGGAAAACTATTAGGGTTCATAGTTTCGCATCGTGGGATTGAGGTGGATACTAAGAAAATAGATGCTATTGTCAACATGCCACCTCCTAGAAATGTGTCTCAACTTAAAAGCTTACAAGGAAAGATTCAAGCTATTCATAGGTTCGTGTCTCAGCTTGCGGATTGTACCTTTCCTTTTACTCAACTTCTTAAAAAGGATATCACTTTTCAATGGAATGAGGATTGCCAGCAAGCATTTGAAGATTTAAAAGTGTATTTGGCTAGTCCTCCTATTCTTCAACTTGCTGAACCTTCTAAACCCTTCCTTCTGTATACAACTGCTTCCTCTCATGCTCTCACAACATTGTTGGCACAACATGATAAAGATGGTAAGGAATGTCCGGTTTATTACATAAGTCGTACCTTACTAGATTATGAGACCCGATATTCTATGATAGAAAGACAATGCTTGGCCGTGGTGTTTGCGACTCAAAAATTGAGACATTATCTTTTAAATTCAGAAGTCCACGTCATGGTTAAGTTTGATCCTTTGAAGCATCTTTTCTCTAAAACTGATTTATCAGGACGTCTAGCTAAGTGGGTTATGATGTTAACTGAATTTGACCTTAAATTTGTTTCACAAAGAGCAATTAAAGGACAAGCGTTGACCGATCACTTAGTTGAGGCCCCTTCGCCTTTCTCCTTCCCTAACCCTGAGTCCTTTCCTGATGACTTTATTATTTCTATAGAGAAAGATGAAACTTGGGAGTTATACTTTGATGGCTCTAAGTGTCGTACAGGATCGGGGGTAGGTGTTGTTCTGATTTCTCCTACAAAGAAGTCCATTCCTTTATCATATCGTCTAAATTTCCTATGTACCAATAACATTGCTGAGTATGAGGCTCTTATAGCGGGAATAAAAGCAACCTTAGCTCTGAATATAAAATACATACATATCTATGGAGATTCACAATTGATTATAAGACAAGTAACAGGAATATATCAAGCAAAACAAGACAAATTATCACAATATAAAGATCTTGCTATCTCTTTATTACAAAATTTCAATTCTTATACCATGGAACCCGTTCCTCGAAAAGATAATCGACATGTGGATGCAATGGCATGTGTGGCTTCTCTAGTATCTTTAGAGGACCCTATGGTCGATCTTAATTTCGTTATTCACAATCTTATTTCTCTAGCTATTGAAGATGATTCTAGCTTGATAACATGTTGTGACTTTGTAGACTCAGATGAATGGTTCTCGCATATCATAAGATATTTGACCGATGGTACCTTTCCTGATTCCGCTAATAGGAACACTAGGGCTAGAATCCGCAAGCTGTCTGCTAGATATATCATCCTTTCTAATGTCCTTTATTGAAGGGGTTATGATGGTCTTCTCCTTCGTTGTCTTAACAAGTCGGAAATCCCCGTTGCTCTTGAAGAGGCACATTCAAGTGCCTGTGGGGGGCATTTTGGGGGCAAATCCCTGGTTCATAGGTTGCTTCGTATGGGATACTATTGGCAAACTATGCAGAAGGATTCCTTTTCATTTGTTAAAAAATGTCATCAATGTCAACAACACAATAATCTGATTCATGCTCCTACCCAAGAACTTCGTTCTCAAGTAGCTTCTTGGCCTTTCTCCGCATGGGGTTTGGATCTTATTGGAAAAATTTCTCCTCCTTCATCTCAAGGACACACCTTCATTATAACTGCAACAGATTACTTTACGAAGTGGGTAGAAGCTATTCCTCTTCGCTCTACTACTGCTGAAGTGATTTGTCAATTTCTTCTAGAAAACATCATTTCTCGATTTGGGATACCTTCCACTATTATCTCAGATAATGGGACATCGTTTAAAAACAAGGATGTGAAGAAGTTCCTCGAGAAGTATCATATCAAACATCGATTTTCTACACCATATTATCCTCAATCAAATGGCCAAGCCGAATCATCCAATAAGATAATTGAACAAATTCTTCGTAAAACCGTGCATAAGCATGGTAAGGATTGGAGTAACCAGCTGATCTATGCTCTTTGGGCCTACCGAACGAGTGTACGAATTGCTACGGGAACTAATCCTTATAATCTTGTTTATGGTGCTGATGCTATTATGCCCTTAGAATTAGAGATTCCATCACTTAGGGTTTCTCTCAAAGGTATAGTAGATGATGACTCTTATAGGGAACAACGACTTCAACAGCTTGAGATGCTTGATGAACAGCGCATAAACGCTCTTGAGCATATTCAAGCGTATCACAAAACTCTACAACGAAGCTATAATGACAAGGTTATTCAACGTTCCTTCTCAGTAGGTGACTTAGTCCTTTATGAGAATCAGCGCAATGTGAATGCCTTGCTTGCAGAAAAGGGAAAATTTAGTCCTAATTGGCTTGGACCATATATCGTTATTGAGGATTATGGATCAGGTGCTTACAAAATAGCGGTTGTAGACGGTACGCCTCTTAAAGAACCTATAAATGCTATGCACTTGCGTAGATATTATGCTTAATCCTTCATTCTTCATCTATCTTCTTTTTTTCTTCAACATTGGATAATATGTTAGTATCTCTTAATTAAAGCAAAATAGAATTAAATGTTATGTTGTTTAATCTATATTGCTTCGTTCCTGACAAGCATGTCTTCTTACTTTATATTTTGTCTTGAATTCATTTATGTAAATTGTAAAAGATTTACATTTTTTTTCATTATGCTAGCATATTATACAATGTCTTTATGTGTTAAGTAGAATCGTATCATGTTGTGTTTAAGTTCAAAATTAAATCACATTAGTTATATGATTCTTAGACTTAATGCATATTTCTTCCTTATCATCAATGTCGTACTTGATTAAATATTTTAATTAAGTCACACATGTATCAATTTAATCATGGAGCATTGAGAAATCAATCACATGGAAATTAAATTCTGAACGTACATGTACATTTACCAAATGTATTAGATTTAATCAAAACAAAATATACATTGTTTTAGGCATTAAAGATAACACATTTGAGACAAAAAGAGAAGCATATATATATACATATATATGTGTGAATCGTATACAAACATAGGTCACTGTATATCCAAAATGTGACCTCTCCTACATCATACAATCATCTCCTATCCCTAGGGCTAGTGGCTGGAGAGTGTCGACTGGATGCTCCCTCCTGATCTCGCCGTGGAGGTGGACCCATGGGTGTGTAGCATGATACAGATCATGAGTGACTCCGAGAGGAACTCCTACGATCCCTATCCATAAGGATCGCACGATAGGTGGTAGCCTCGGTCTGGGCCGCTACTAGATCTCGCCGCACCTGCTGGAGGTCCTCTGATAGGACTCTCTCTCTCTGCCGCACCTGTTGGAGGTCCTCTGATAGGACTCTCTCTCTCTGCCATGCCTGCTGGAGGTCCTCTGATAGGACTCTCTCTCTCTCCCTGCATATATCTACCTGTACTCAGAATGGGAAAAACAAATCCCCATGCCGACCCGCGTTCCCCTGAGGCCTATAGGCAATCTGTGAGGAACTGGGGATCTGTGCTATCATGGAAATGTCTGTCATTGCCTGCTGAATCAAGGAACGCCATTCCTGCACATTAGCTGTGGCAGTAGAACAGATTTTTGTTAGTACCATTCTTTATCATCAAAACATTAATCAATCAATATAAACCTACTATACCTGGATCTCCCTCGCGCCAGTAGGGATCATGATATGGTAGTATCTGCGACTGAGAACCGCTAGGCTCCCCTCCCTCGTATACTCTATCCATGATGGGTGTAGGCTAGACGATACTGGTGACGGGTCTCCGTATCACCTCCTGTTCCCCCTGTTGGAGAATAAGAGGTGGATCCAGAGCTATGGTATCGTCTCCTGAATGGTGGGGAGCTGCATCCGACTCCTCCTCATCATCTCGATCCTCCTCCTCATCATCCTCCTCGTCATCATCATCCTTGTCCTCATCCGCATCATCGCCTGCATCCTCCTCGTCCTCCTCTCTATCTGCATCCTCATCCTCCTCCTCCTCGTCACTGGGCTGATCGCCTGTAGGTGGATCAGGATCTCCCACCTCCTCATGACCCTCTCCCTCCTCTGACTCCTCTGACCTGGATCCCTCGTCCTCGTCTCGGTCTCCATGTCTCCATGGGCCTGGATAGCCTGTCGGATGATCTGGTGGAAAGATAGGACCTGGATATGATCTCATGAACCATGAAACATATCTATGCTGTGCTCCAGGCTCTGCAGAATAGTCGGTGACTACATCCTGATCAGATCCCTCTAAGTCTGTCATCTCAATATCATCTACCATCGGTCTCGCTACTGCTCTAGGTCTGGGAAGGACCCGTGAGTGTCGAGTATAGATGGGCACATCGGCTGGAACACACTGCTCTAGTCCGAACTGCCTCCGTACTTGGTCAAAGTAGAAAGGGACTATGATGTGTGCATATCATCCTCGCAGTAGGCGGTTCCTCTGTAGACATGCTAACTGTCTCTCCATACCATCCCATCTATGCATCAGTAGGTAAGGTCTCCACACTATCACCTCGGATGTCAGTCTGTCAACAATCACTCTCCAATACAACAAGTCGCCAAATCTCCACTCTCTGGTAAGTGGATAAGCGAACACCCTAGGTCACTCGTTCACTGTACTTAGTGGAAAGCCGACGGGCCTGGTGCATGTGAAGTGCTCTAAAATCCACACCTATAGAAGTGTGCATGTCATCAAACTACAACCCTGTCCAAATACATACTCCCCAAGGTCGTGATAGAGATGCGCAAGCATACTCCGACCCCAAGCATACACTCTCCTGTGTCTCTCCATCGCTCTGATACACCATGTGAGGCCCCCATGGATGTGTGTCCCTCGCCCATTAGGGCAGACGGCTAGTGCTATGATGGCTATCATAAGGCGTCTCAGAAGTGGTACCTCCCCTGTAGGATGTAAGAGCCAGCTGACCATGATGCGACCTCTAGTCTCGCTCGGCATGACTCTCCCTATGCAATACACCTGCTCCCTCTGATGATCCCCTGCTGACCGATCGGTTGCGTATGTAACTGTCGCTCCTCTGATAGGAAGATGAAATATATGGTACACATCCTCGAGTGTGACCGTCAGCTCTCCTACTGGAAGGTGAAAGGTGCATGTGTCAGGATCCCATCGCTCCATCAAGGCCATCAGCATCGTAGGATGAAATCGAATGGCCGACATCAAAATCACGTACCACAATCCTACAATCGATAGTGTGTCTCTCTCCGACTGAGTCAGCCGCAGAATCTGATCTCGCAAAGTGCGAAGAATATGTCCCGCTGTGTGCTCTCTCATGTACGGGAGACCCTGCAAATGAAAACATGACGATAATCAGTACTCGATCATCAAAATCGCAAATGCAAACCGTCGCACATTGTATGCAAGCCCCGAACCCCTCGCTAGGCCCTGATTGGGGACCATGGCACCCTGTCAGGGACCTTGGCGCCCTGTCAGGGACCATGGCGCCTTGTCAGGGACCATGGCACCCTGAGGGGACCATGGCGCCCTGCAGGGACCATGGCGCCCCTGTCAGGGACCATGGCACCCTGGGGGGACCAGGGCGTCCCTCAGGGACCATGGCGCCTTGGGTGGGCCCCGGTCAGCCTTCGAGGCCCGCATACGATCATGAAAAATTCAAACATGCAAAAAAATCAAAAGTCAAATGTTCAGTCAACTCACCTCGTCTAGTGGCTCGTCGTCGATCACGGCCTGGCGCAGGATCTCGATCCTCGTGGGACGCTCCAGTCGTCGTGAAGGCATGGTGATGGCTAGGTGGGCTCCGCTACACTGAATAGTATCCTGAAATTGACAAAGTGACGAATACAAGTGTCACTTTCGAGGTATATACTCTCGTTTGCTTGTTCTTACTTTTTGAAACCCTAATTTTTCCTCTGTCATTCATCTTATCATAACTTGAGTTTGGGAGATGAGATTTTCGAGCTGTTTGTTGTGTTGGAATCGTACTTTCCTTCCCCTACTCTCGGGATGTTCCAAAAAGTGCTCTGATGAAGCCTATTTAGTGAACACCCCTCATCAATACTCTCTTACACAATTTGTCGCAAGTAAACATGCTACCCTGTTTCACCTCCCTAATAAGCAAGTCGAAACAGGGGGGGGCATACAGCTACTCACAGATTTCATCACTTTCCCTAGTAAGCATTAGGTGTTTTTGTGATCTAACGTTTGTTTTGTAGGGTGCGGTTCCTAAATGTGTACTGCAGATACCGCTGGGGGCTTCGTCCGACAACTTATGGATATATCCTTTTTTCAAATAATGTTTACTTTTCTGTACTTTAGCTTGCATATGCACGTAGTACTCATATGACCGCTAAAGTGGGGGCTAAATGTAGCATCGTAAATTGTACGCACTCGCTAGGGTGGTACAATTTCACACCTAGTTTAGCACCCCCCTTAGTGCATTTTACATTCTGCATTGCATTTCTCTTTAAGCACTTAATTAATCAAATTAATTAGGTCTAAGGTTCCTATTTCATCGTTCTCTACATCATAAAGTAGGGCCCTTTCACTAAAGCGCGCCCTTCGCATTTTATTCCTCCAATACATCACTTAATCAAAAACCCTAATTAAGTCCTATTCCGAACTTGGGGGCTTGGTTTCGGGGTCAAAACATCTCGAAATCACCTATAACTTTGGGATTCTCTCTAAAATCATCATATCCGACGGCCCTGAAAATTTGGTGAAAAGTTGCCGGGACCGTGGTGCTCGGTGCACATGGTCCCGGACATTTTTCCCAAAATTTTAGGAGCGCGATCCAATCATAAAATAAAGCTTAACCCCAAGAAATTGGCGGGATATTCAATCTCTAGGTCGGCCAAAATACGAATTTACGACCTAGGGTTTCATACATAAGAGCTCTCTTTCTTCATTGGAAAGGATCGGATTTTTGTTTCCAGGAACTTCATATGCAGCCAAAGAGAAGATCTTTGAGGACTTCAACAACATTCAACATCATTCTATCAAGCATTTATCAAATTCATTCATCCACTTAGGGCTTGGAAGACATTGAAGAACAATAGGAGATTACCGACTGAAGATTGGCTTGTACTCCTCCCTTGAGGGTTGGGTATGATTTCGTATTGTTTTCATGTCTTTGCATAAGCTTTGATACATCATTTATTCATGCTTTAGATCACATTGCATCTTGATTTAGAGAATTTACATTATCATTTACAAGCAATTAGGGTTTACTTTCTAGGTTGCTCTAGTTTGCTTTCTTGCATTTTGGACCTTGCACACACACTAGGTCTACACACACAATACATTTTACAAAACAACTTGGCTATTCGTGGAGGTGGAAATCACCGAAGCAGGGGTTTGACTAAGGGAAAACCCTATATAGCTGCCCTTCCCCATTTTCAGATATTATTGCAGGTTTCGAGATTCGGACGACGCCGCGGGATACAGATCCGGAGAGAGAAAGTTGTGACAGCACTCTGTGTGAAATTGCAGAGCAGAAGACCGGGACAGGGGCGCTGGGCACCCTGGTCCTGCCAGGACAGGGGCGCTGGGCACCCTGGTCCCTGGGACAGAGGCGTTGGGCGCCCTGGTCCTCCGGATAGACAGTTTACAGACAGTTTCTAGACAGTGTTTCAGAGTGCAGAACAGTGGTTTCCGATGCAGTTTTCAGGACAGTGGCGCCTGCGCCCCCGTCCTGAACATTTTCATTCTGATTTTGACTCCGGGTACACATCTGCATTCTCATTTCATCCTTGTATTTACAGCTGTTCATTGTTCAATCTCAATTCTGCAATCTTGTTATTGGTTCATACTTGCATTTTGGGATTAGGGTTTGAACTTGCATTACTTGATCTTACAATTTCAACAAGGGAATAGAAATCCTAATAGATATCCCGTGGCTCTCTCTTTCACCAAAAGAAGTAGCCAATTGTGCGATATCTCTAGGCTCTTTCGTATTCCGTAATGTGTGTCAAAAGGTAGGATTAGGGCATGATTAACCTAGTCTCGCTTTTTCCCCCACACACATAGAAATAACATCCATCAAAATTTCACTCCATAACACAAAGATTTTTGGTCATGCAGAAACTCTTGGTTAGAGAGAAAAACTATGGTGGGGATGGCACCCACAACTTCACTACTGCAGTAATCAAGATTGCTCGGTTAGAGCTACATGTTTAGCTATTTCTGATAGCTTACCCTATTAGGAGTATAAAGATCTTTTAGATCTACCTTGCTAAAGGATTTTACAAACACTTTTACAAAATGTTGTACCTGGTTAAAGGCTTTACAATTTATAGACCTTATTAGAGTCTTTTACCCTGTTAAAGGTTTCTAACACAACTTAATAATTCAATCAAAACCTTTACAAAATATCTGCAACTTCACATCTAAAATGTTATAGCAGACTCTATGTGCTCAATATAAAATTACCTTTCTCATAGCATTCCACGGTAATTGATAAATAAACTCGGTAACCACTTCTGTATACACTGTCCCTTAAACTGTTCTCTAAAACCTTCTCGGTAACCTTTGAATATCTTTGTCAATCTTCTTTCATCACACTTAGCTATATCAACACTTCGTATCTTCTCTCTTAATTTTTCATGTCATGTGATATATGTAACACTTAAATCATTCTATTTATATAGATCTCTAAGACGGTGATCTGTTCATGCTTTGATCATACAAACATGTTTTATTGAATGAATAAACATAGAAATTATTTCATTGGATATTCTTTCTCAAAATCATACAAAATATTTAAATGCAATTTCCTATGTAATAATGGTTTCATCTTCTTGATTCTTGTAACATGTTTCACCTGTGTGTCCAGGTTCATTGAATCTGGGAACACGTTTCCACTTGGTTTAGATTAACTCGGTATACCTTCTTTATTGCTCGATAGACATATGAACTTTACTCGGTAGGCATTTTGTATCCGTCTTAGTTCATAGGTCGGTGTATATCATCTCGATGACTTGTCTCTCTTTTGTAACCGACACCAGTAGCCTTGGTATTTACCAACTAGACTTTTCGGTAGTATTAACTGACTAGTGTATATAGGATGACTTTGGGCATAAAACTAATGACAACTTAGTAAATAGCAAGAAAGAGCTCAACAAAGAACAAATTGTGGTTGTGAAGTCAGTTGACCATAAGAAAGCTTGATTGCATATAAAGTGTTAGGTTTTGTGAAAGAATGAGAGTATCCTTTTAAATAGAAGACACTCTAGAAAATGGAGGGATAGGATTAAGAGGTGAAAGAAAGAAATGGTTAGCTAGGACTAAAGGGTAGGTATAAGAAAATAATAAAATAATGAAGGGGATAAGTAGAGGAAAATTAAAAGATAAATGACATGTGTCAAAGAAGGGAAAATGCTAATGAATTAATTAAACAAATAAAGATTTATTTAATTAATAGAGCAAGTGGGACCAATTACATAAATAAAATATTTATTTAATTTAGGGAAAGATAATTTAAATAAATAAAAATATTTATCTAAATGAAGAAAGGGCTAGAAGGGGCTAAATGAATTAATTAAGTAAATTAAAATTTATTTAATTAATAGAAGACTTAGAATAAAATAATGAAATAAATAAAATATTTATTTAATTAAGCTAGGACAATTTTAGGTGTCTACATTTTGCCCCTCTTTGAGACAATGTAGCTTGTCACATTGGCTCAAAGAAAATAAAATAAACTGATAGAAAGTTGCCCCAAGATGGGATTTATATGCCCCCTTGAGATATTGCATGAATTTTTTTTGAAAAAGATCGCAGACAATCTCTCGATAAGAAAGAAAGGCTAGCAAGGAAAGAGTGACAAGGCTAGATGAGAAAAAGAGGAAGACACGGGTAGACTAACACAACAAGATTGGGTTAGGTAGCCTATATATGCAAACTAAAAAGAAAAACACCATCATTGGCATCCACAACACTCAGGAGATCAGAGCAGAGTAGAGCACCTAGAGAGTAGTCAACAATACAGGAGAGATGACAGAGAGGATCCATCGATTCGATCATGTTCGGTGGTTCCAATGAGCAGATGACATGGGTGAGCCAGTAAGTACCATGAGATTGCTTGGTACATTTTTGCATTTATGATGCATTTAATGCACTTTAGAAGTAGATTTGCAAAAATGTGGAATGAACATTTTAGGTTAAAACGTGGCTAGATTTGCTTTGAACGTGTCTATGATAGACATGTGCATCTAGGTAGAGTATGTGTATGTCTATGAATATAATAGCATCTGTGTACACATATGACTACGTCTATGCCTTATGGGTGCGTATGTGTCTAAAGTGTGTGTCTGCATCTTAAAGCTACATTTATGTAGAATAGTGGCGCGTTTGTGTTACAAAGTCATTTATAGGCTAAGTAAAACTGTGTTGGAGTTGTAGAAATGCTTCTATGTCTGAAAAAGGCCAGAATTGACAATTCTATAATAAAAATACGTTGTCAATTGGATAAGATGTTGAGAGGATTCACTCAAGAAGGTTCCCTAGGGAAGACAAACTGAAAACAAGGATAAAATCATTAACCATGTGATAAACATGTGCCACCAATTGGATAAGCTGTTGAGAGGATTCACTCAATAGGTGCCCTAAAATAGGTAGGTTTGCTAAGCTAAGTGTAGGATAAGCCACCAAATTGATAAAATTCGACGAGTGCTCTAGCAAGATAGGCTATAGTGCAATGTGACAAACATATACATTAGGATAAAGCTTTATGAGAAGCACTATGTGATAGACATAGGTACCACTAGGCTAGGCTAGGATAAAATAAGTAGCACTATGTGATGAACATGAGTACAACTAGGATTGACACAATTATTTTTGATTGGATGCAGGAGGACTTGCCCTAAATAGAGTCATGAGAGTGATTCCCTATGACAAAGTGGCTACATATAGATTTGATCATAAATGATCATGTCAGGATTCATGCCATGGGCTTGAGACACATCATGTACACCAGATATTCAAACAAACATCACACTATTGACTGCTCTGGTGGAGAGATGGTACTCTGAGACATGCACCTTTCATTTTTTGACTGGTGAGATGTCATTTATTCTAGAGAATGTATACCCAATATTGAGGATACTGATCAATGGAGACATGGTGGTATATAACCAAGAGGGGGATGCTGATGCGCTTCAATGAGTCTTTGGAGACCTAGAGCTAGAGTTGAGACCAAGACACTTGAGCTGGGATGTTATGTATACCAGTGGACATACCTTGGTGACAATGGTAGGAGGGATTATCAGTGGATTCCTATGTCCAGACAAGGTGACATAGGGGTTGGCTATAGGAATGGGGAGAACATTAGAGATCTTACTCACAAAGAGGAGGAGATTCACATGGGGGCCATGCATACTAGCGCATTTGTACCATGAGCTTCACTAGTTTGTATACCTCGGTGGCTGCAGTAGAGGGTGTGGGGTGACACTACTATAGGTATGGGCCTATGAGCATATAGTAGTGATAAGGCTGATCAACTTTAGGTTCAGTGGACATAGATACAGATATTACATCTATATAGCATGATTAATTCCTATCTGCGGATTGGGAAGTTGGAGTACTAGAGACAGGTTATTGATGATATTGATAGTGTGACTTGACGACCTTACTTAGACTGTGAGGCCTGGGAGGAGGATGGTAGGGAGTTACCATTTTGTTTTCGTAGTAGGTATCTCATTAGATAGACTCCCTACATTTTGGATCGATACTTGATAGATAGGGTTACCAAACAGTTTGGCAGAGTACAACACATGGCATGGGATCAGGAGAGTTCACCCACATTGTCAGAGAGCACACTCATTGGGGCCAATTTTTTCATATGATGCCGATGTGACTCAGTTTCAAGAGATGGTGCCCATGCCTTGGGACATTTTCCTAGATATGGTTGATGCGGGTATGGCAGATGAGTATGCTACATATTTTGTAGCACATCCATTTCCAAGCTTACAAATCTGGGAGAGCCAATACCACCACTATATGATTATGATGATGATGAGGATGGTGGAGGATGATGAAGGAGGTAGAGGAGAGGAGGATTGTCTAGGAGATGGGAGGATAGAGAGATGGAGGGAGAGGAGAGGGAGCCCAGGGAGGTGGGGAGGGAGGCAAACCACTGAGGCCACATAGAGGGAGAGGGGGAAAACCTTTATAGGTACCTGCCACATACATACACAGGTGTAAAGATAGGGACATGGACAGGGGGACTAAGCACTGGTACAAGATTCTCTAGGACATGAAAGAGAGGTAGAGGGAGGAGATGTAGAGGAGGATGAGCTTCTCATACTCAGAGAGCTGACACAAGGCCAAGACGATGAGATCAGTGATCTCGAGAGAGAGAGGTGAGTAGATTGAGGTGACAACTAAGAGAGATGCAGGATGAGTGGGATCAGACCATCCAGATATATACAATGGCTGAGGAGGCATTGAGGGGAGCATGAGCCACAACATCAGGGGACTCGGGGACAAGGTTTGTATATTGCGTTAGAGTAGGAGAGGAGATAGAGTATTGAAGGAACTTTTACCATGCAATAGTTCCTCCACATCTTAGAGAAGGAAGCTTCAAGAGAGCCTCCCACTCCACCATGACAGGGCATGTGAGATAGGGAGCATCTAGTGGGGGTGTTATGGATCCACCCACACAACCAATAGTAGGAGGATCAGTAGGAAGAGGGAGACATGATTATCCTAGGGTTGGGACTTCAAGGACTCAGACTCCTTCGAGGCCTTCCAACTCCGAGGGAGGGTCCTCATCATTGCTCTCTGGGATCCCATTTTGTATCATTTTTTTTGAATGATGATGTAGACACATTCGGGTAATTTTGTACCTATATATAATATTTTGACATCATTGTATCATGACACTGATATTTTATATATATATATGAGATGACTTATCCTTGTGGTAGTTATATGCATGTATTCCTATGTGATGCTTACTATATGATGATGCAGTATATGTATGCTTTCTATATGATTCAAAGATGTATCTATGATGCATGATGCTTATACATTTATGTGATGATCTATTTTATATATGTATTTACACTTTTATGATGCTTATATACATAATGATACAATCGATATGATAATGTAGTCTATGTATGATGCTTATCTTATGGATACATGTTTATGGTGATCTATGATTACTTATGTGACGCGATGAAATATATACATGATATGATGCATTTATTATTGTTGTTTTTATACTTATGTTATATGATATGCAAATGCTTATATGAGGTACTAATAAGTGGTGTGTGCAAGATGTGATGCTATTATGATTTCTATATCCATATGATTAAATGTATTAACAAGTGATGATGCAGATAGAGACTACATGAGATGCAGACATTTTTGGCATGTCATTATACTTAGTCATGTGATATTGAGCTACATGGAATTGGGAAGGGATAAATGGAGGACAAACAAGCAAGGGGTATGGAAGGTAGAAGATATGGAGGTGAAAGAGCTTCTTGTGCTATTATCATCATTGATATTTATTATGGCAACTAGGTTATGACCATCCAAGTATAAGTTCAACCTAGAAAGTCATTGTACCCGTTTTCATGGAGATCAGACAGTCACAAACAAGAAATGCCCCTTAGACACCTAAAATTGTCTTGTATAATTAAATAAATATTTATTTATTTATTTATTTTATCCTAGTTCTTCTATTAATTAAATAAATTCTTATTTGTTTAATTAATTTATTAATCATCTTCTAAGTCTTTCTTCATTTAAATAAATACTTTTATTTATTTAAATTGTCCTTTTCCTAAATTAAATAAATATTTTATTTATTTAATCAATCCCAGTTCCTCTATTAATTAAATAAATCTTTATTTATTTAATTAATTCATTAGCCTTTTCTACCCATGACACATGTCACTCATCTCTTAATTCTTCTCTTACCTACCCCCTTTATCATTTAACTATTTCCTCTACCTACCCTTTAATCCTAGCCAACCATTTATCTTTACACCTCTTAATCTTATCCCTTCATTTCATACAGTGTTCTCTATATAAGAGGATGCCCTCTTCATTATAAACCCTAATTGTCTAATCATTTAATCCCCTAATGATAGAATCAAGCCTTCCTACTATCAAGCTATCAACCACAATCCATTCTTTGTTAGATCTTGTGCAAAAATAAAATCTGAGAGCAAATATATCAAACAAGATCAATGGAGATAGGAGACAATGGAGATTGAAACCCTACTAGATATGTGAATGGTAATATTGTTTTATTTTGTTGATTTACATGATCTTAGGTATCTCTATTGGTATTGGTGAATGTTTCATTGTAGGACCTAGATTGTTTGTGGTTGGATCTTTATGGTTTTACAATAGTTTATCATCACTTTTCATTGTATAAAGCCCCAGCTCACACTAGACTCATAGTGTCCTCATATCCTTGGACAAGCCATAGTATTACTAAGATACAATCCATAGCTGGCGAAAATAGGAGAACATACTCCATCCTTGCCTTTCTAGTAAAAAACATCCCGGAAATAGAATCTCTAGTCAGAGACATCCCAGAAAAGCTGAAAGACATGTCACCATAAAAGATAACATCAAAAGAAAACCAAGACTTGACACCAACATCCAATGAAATCCTCAAGTTATTTGTGTTTCTTGCCACATATGTGAACATATTTAATTTGGTCACAATGTTGTTTCCCTAATAAAGGATAGATAATGCTGAAAAACCATGTTGATGCTAGAGTTGCTGAAAATATTGATTTGTTGAAATCTCACTGTTGAGTGTGTCTCATCCAAAACTGACTGAATCCATGAAACTAATACTTTTATTGTGAATAATAAAGAAAATTTATTGTGGACTGGCCATGCAAATGATCTTTTATTGTGGATTGTGCGCAAAAAGAAGGAGGCATGAAAAGACGATGCTCCTCAAAACATGTGATGCTCAGGGTACCACTTCCATCACTAGATTTAGGATTTTGCCCCAATTACAGGTTGGACCTAATCTATTATGGAAGAAAAGGGTGAAAGGGGGTTTATTATGAATGGCTAACTAATCTTAGGTAGATCAATAACAAGTCATGATAGGAATGGGTAAATTTATGATGAGGTGGTAGGCTGTGAGTGTGTGCAAAGTGAAAGGATGAGATTGAATCTTGAAGGAAGGAGGAGCAAAGTCTCTACACATGGCACCGATAACCTGGTTTTCACCATGGTACTTGACCAAGGTGCCACCGAAGTGGTTTTCATTGTTGGATGAATTTATTTCTCTTTAATTTTTTCAATTTTTTTCATTTTTTTTTTTTGTGTCACAAGGTGCCTGTTTGCCAAGTTTTCACCATAGTGACATTTTTTTATATATTTTTTTGGCATTTTTTATATTATTTGATTTTTTTGTATTTTTGATATATATATATATTAAATTTTTATATTGGGATACTCTAAAAAAAATTGTGTAAAACTTGCAAAGGTGCATGTTGTTGATAGGATCCTCCAAAGGTTGTCCATCTGGTGTTGAGAGCCGATATGCACCTAATCCATATATTGTTGTGATTACGTAAGGGCCAAGCCAATTTGGTTCACACTTTCCCTTCTTCTCTCTGTCTTACTGATTCTTAGGATTCTCTCTTAGCACTAAGTCACCCACCTCAAATGTGTGAGGCTTTACCTTGTGATTATAGTTGTGACTCATTCATTGTTGACATGCTTTGAGATGATTAAAAGTAGTTTGTCTACAATCATCTAATAATTACAAATCTTGTAAGTGGGAGACTCTATAGTCTTCGTCATTGATCAAATTACGCAAAGAAACTTGTAGGGATGGTAACTTGACCTCAATAGACAAGATAGCTTCAAAACCATAGACAAGTGAGTAAGGAGTGTTAGGACCCGGAGGCAACTGAGAGGGGGGGGGGTGAATAAGTTGTCTATTAATTTCAACCAAATATAACTTAATCAAACCTGATGCATAATACTGGTAAACCAAACTTAATGTTGGTTGTCAGTTTAATAGTTAATGACAATACCAATGAAGGTTAATGCATGAAACAAAAAGACAAATAACATCCACAACACATAACACAAATATTTGTACGTGGAAACCCTGTAAGGGGAAAAACCACGGTGGGAAACCTTACCCATAATCAAATGATACTACTGCAGATAGTATGTGTTTACAAATGGGGTCTGCACATGCAGAAAGGCCAACTGCCTATAGCTCACTGCTCAATCATAAAATGAGAGTCACACTGACTACAATTGGATGGTTAAAACCAATGATAATGTACTGCTCAAAGTAGCATCTTCATATGTTGGATTCAGTACCGATTAAGCTTTGATTATCTTCTTCATACCTTCTTTGAATCTTCAAATGATGTCTGCATGAGTAGCTCTGCTTATGTTCGCAGATACCTTATTACATTCCTCTTACACTACACTATTAATCTCACAAATGAGATCTTACATATATACCAAAACCTAAGACCAAATGTGTAGGTCGGCTCACTAAGAATATTACAATTAAATCAATTAAAAATGAATCAATATGTGATGCATCATGTCAGCTTAATGCATTTACAATAATAACCAATCAATAAATCATCTCCATAATGCATCGTGCTGATCTGGAATAGATAACGCATGCTAGTCCATAACCTAGACCAATTTGCCTGTAACAACAAATATGAAAACTCGATTAGACCAATAACCAAATCACCAAAAACAAGTGTCCAAACCATGTCTTCAACATAACCAAGTGATCTCTAGATGATAAAAAGTCATCCTCTGTGTCGGTGAACCAAATACTGGTGACTCTGCATAAGTCATTGAACATGCCGATGAACATAACCAAAGATCTCCAGAAGGATAGGTGTTGACAAGTGTTGACATCAATGAAAAAATTAATGCAACATATCCATAATACCAACAAGGAGTGACTCTAGTAGGTGTGCAAATAGTTGTGTGATAAGCCCAAAGTGCAGGGTTGAGTTGGATGTGCCAGTTACAACTAGCGTCATCGACTGTCTTTTTGAGAATTTTTAGGATAGTTTAATTAGACGCCTCGACTTGACCATTACCTTAGGGGTAATGTGGGGTGGAAAAGTGGTGAATAATAGGGAAGTGATCACAAAGCTCATGAATATCCTGGTTCTTTAAAGGATGCTCATTATCTGTGATAATGCAAAGGGGAACATCGTATTGACAAATGATATAGTTAAGGATAAAGGTTGCAATCTACTTTTTGGTGAGTTGTGTGAGAGGAATGACTTCAATCCATTTTGTAAAATATTTTGTAGCTGTGATAATGAATTTGTGGCCATTGGAAGAAGGATGATGAGTCTTGCCCATGAGGTCGAGTCCCCACTGACAAAAGGGTCATGGAGTGGTAATCGATATAAGTTCTTGTGCTGGTGCATGAATAAGGTCTCCATGAATCTGACATTGCTTACACTTCTTGACAAACTAATATGAGTATTTTTCCATAGTAGACCAATAGTATCCTATCCTCATCAATTTCTTGGCTAAGGTTGGACCACTAGAATGAGCACCACATATACCTTCGTGAACCTCACATAATACAATTTGAGTTTCATCACTTTCTAAACATCTAAGGAGAGTACCATCTAGACCCTAATGATAACTTAGGGTATCAGCTAAAATGACATATTGGGAAGATTGATGAATGAAGGTATGAAATTGATTCTCTCATTAGGGGATTAGATGATTAGACTGAGAGGGGGGTGGATCAATCTTCATGGATGTCAGAAAATTAAACTCCAAGACACAAACTGATAAAACCACAACAATAGAAGATAAGAAAATTAACAACACAACACACAACACCAAGATTTTGACGTGGAAAACCTGGTTAAGGGAAAAACCATGGTGGGAACCTACCCACAATAAGATGATACTTTGTAGTAGTATGTGAAAATATTACAATGGGAAATGTACATGCATTCAGTCACACTGCCTAGAGCTCACTGGTCAAAAGATATGCCCTGAAGGGTACAACCCTTAGGGAAGTCTCACTGACTTACAATATAATTTGGACTACAATCCGAAAGGAATGAACTGCAATGATAGCATCTATAAATGCCTGATGACAGTTCTAGTTAAGTACAGTTGTTTGCTCTACAACACCAATCTCACCACAAAATTTTGTTCAATGATATATCCCTTGTTCGCACTTTTACCTCTCTGTGATAATGCAAACACAATGTCGACACCTAAATTACATAAGTAAATCACCTATATATACAAACCATCAACCTTGATAACAAGGTTGACCAAACCCTCAACTCAAAAATTACATTACACGATACAAAGATCGTCCATCGGTCCAATATTATGATTTACATTATATAGCATTCACCTAATTCAAATTCCCAAACCATTATATCCACCGTAAATCCCGCCAAGATCAACAGCAACATGCTACACCACCAGAAATACTGTATAACACACAAATTATCACCGGTTCATAGTAATCACCAAAAAATCGCACAATGATCAAACTAGGACATGAATAGGAAACACCAGCAAGCATGTTAGAATCATCTAGAATAGTTGCAGCAACACCTCTTTTCAAATTTTTATCGGTCAACATCTCAAGGATCAAGAACACAACCAATTAGCAACTGTCACGAGGAAAGATAACTTGTGGAGCACCAAATCACGAACCATATGAAATCAAGATACACAAGATTATCCCAAACAATAATCCAAAGTCTTAGTAAAAGATCTGATCGCACCAAAATATACTGGAGGGAATACCAGATTCTAGAAAATGGTGATCAACAAAAAAAACTACAAAACTAGACCAAAAACCCTTTCCAAACTCACTGGAATAACTCACAAGATTATGTTGAAATCAATGACAATAACATATCCTAGCAGCAACAATGAACAACCAAATCCAACAATCTTCCCAATAATCCAACAATTGCGTGTATGAACCATCAAAATATAATTGCCATGGCTTTGACTGTGTTACCATGAAGATATATTCATTTGGGAATTCTGAGATAATGGGAATATCATTAATCATAGGTGCATATGTTAGCTGATCTGTAATGGCTTGTCCCTTAATGAATTTTTTTTCAACATACTCAATGTCAAACTCGCTCAAGATCATAACCTATTTAGCTAATCTGCCAGTGGGTGTCATCTTATTAAGAAGGTATTTAAGTGGATCTATTATTGCAATGAGCTTCATTTTGTGACTTAGCATGTAATGACACAATTTTTGTGAAGCAAAAACTATGGAAAGACACACCCGCTCAATTGGAGTGTAATTAAGGTCGTACATGACCAATGTGCAACTGATGTAATATATAGCTCTATCTTTTCCATCATGATCCTGTTGCGCCAAAAGTGCCCCAAGTGTTATTTTTGTAGCTGATATGTAAACTAATAGGAGTTTTCCTTGGATAGATGGCATCAATACTACTGGATTTAAGAGATATTCTTTGAGAATTTGAAAGGCCCGTTAACACTTATCATCCCATTTGAACTTAATATTTTTGAGAACTAAATGTTGAAAAGGATGACATTTAATCTGCAAGTTGTGCAATAAATATTCATATTGATTGGATTCTTCCTTATAGAGATTGAAGTTGACTAATATTATTTAGCAGTGACATCTCTAATATAGCCTTGACTTTTGCTAGATCTGCTTCAATTCCCTTTTGTGAGACAATGTATCCAAGGAATTTCTTGGAGGTCACCCCAAAGACACACTTTTTGGGATTTAATATGACTTTGTATTTTTCTAAGCATTCAAAAACCACACATAGGATATCAAGATGTGTTTGCCTTGTTACTGACTTTCCCAGGAGATCATCAACATAGTCTTCCACAATAATGTGCATAAGATCATGAAAAATAGTTGTCATTGCCCTTTGATATGTAGCATTTGCATTATTTAATCTGAAGGGCATAACATTCCAATAGAAGGTACCCCAAGGATAGTTAAATGTTGTTTTATCTTGATCCTCAAGTGCTATTTTGATTTGGTTATACAAAGAAAATCTATCCATTAAGGATAACATTGCATGACCGGTTGTAAGATCTACTATCAAATCAATGTTCGACAGTGGAAAATCAGATTTAGGACAAGCCTTATTGATGTCTCTAAATTTTGTACATATTCTGATGCTATGATTTGGTTTTATGATAGGTACCAAATTAGAAATCAACTCGGGGTAGTCAATCGGTCTAATGAATCCAACATCCAATAATTTCTCTAGTTCCACTTTGACTAATAGTGCCACTTGCAGATGCATCTTTCTTAATTTTTGCTTTACTGGTTTAGCTCATGGAGAAACTGTCAAATGGTGCATTACTAAATCAGGATCCAATCCTGGCATATCAACATATGACCATGCGAAGTTGATTTTTCATTATGTGAAGAAACTTATAAACTTTGGTCTTTCCTTTTCTATCAAAGACTACGCCAAGAAGATGTTATGTGGTGTCTCCTCTATGCCAATGTTTGTATTGATAGTTTCCTCCACCAACATTGATGATTTTTCTTTATATGATGTCATGGGGAGAGTGTCAAACCTTCCATCCTCCAGTGCCTCAAAGAGGTTTTCACCTTCGGATACGTTCTTTCTTTTTTCTTTTTTGGGGTCAGACAACACTACAATGTGGTTTTCACCATAAGACCCTTGATTTGTTTTTATTTTTTATACTTTTGCAACTGGAAGGTTTGGCACCCTCTCCAAAATATTCCATGCTATTGAGTTCTATGATGCATCCTTCTTTATGGTCTCTAAGCGGAAGATCATCTCGTATGCCAAGATAATCAAAGAATGCATCATCATTTTGGAATGTGTCAAATTGTAAAGGGCCTTGTTGGTCCCAATCAATGAGTTGTGGATGAATGAGGGGAATTTCATTGGTGTTTTCAAAGTCAATAGGTGTGAGAGTAAAGACACAAGAATCTTCAGGTATTTCAATACAATCTTCGAGGTCATTTCTAGTAGTCTCCTCATCGGCCTCGATTTAAAACAAATCAAAATCAAAATCAATAGAGGGACACTCAGCAACAAGAGTCTTCACTCTTCATGGTTTTGACCTTGAACCTAGAGATGTAGAGGCTTTGGGATCCCAAAATGTTTTTATCCATTGTTCTCCACTATCTTTATTTTCTTAAGGTGTAGAATCTAATAAAATTGCTTGACCAACTATAAAAAAAATTTAAACTCTTCTTCTTAAGTGGGTTCACCTAGCTCTGTGAAGGTTTTTGTGAGCTCATAATCGCTAGATGACTTATCTGAACCCCATTCCCATTCATTAGAATCTATGGAATAATGCTTCTCTTGTTGTTGGTCTTTAGTGGAGGTAGAATCTGTGAATTGTAATGCTTTTTTAGAACCAATTCCACCTAATCTTAAGGGTCTAAAACCAAGTCCTTTGGTGTGTTTCTTTTTTGGTACTAGATCTGGTTGCAATGGCTCAACAATTCATTTCTTTTGTAACTCAAGAGAGCCTTTACCATCATATCCAAATTTTTGGAAGAACTTTAAACCCTTTCCATAATTCGCACATGGTATTTTGATGTGATCTTGTGTAGATTCCTCTTTAGGTTCTTTGTAAAGCATTTTGTGAAGATCGTCTTCTTCCATCTCACCCTATTTCTGGAATGTAGTGGGATCCCATTTTATTGTGATTGCTGATACTTTTTTAGAAGGATGTGGTTGTCCATAATCTTTAGGAGAATCCATTATTTGTCTTAAATACGTGGTTTGATTCAAAGTATACTCTCCCATGCGATTGTCCTTATATTTTCCTTTGGGCTCACCTTGTTTTGAAGTAGAAGGTTTTAGTGACTCTAGATCAACATATGCTGATGATGAAGTTGCTTCTCTATTAATTGGGATTATTGTATCTGATTTTAGTCATAGGTTATTGCAATATATGAACAGATTTGGATCACCTTTGACCATCACTTCTACTCCATTGTGAGGAAATTTGACACATTGATGATATGTTGATGGTACTACTCTCATCTCATGAATCCATGGATGTCCTAAAAGTATATTGTTTTGGCAATATGTTGGATTTTGTTAAGTATTGTCATTGATGTCAACACCGTATCCCAGTTGGATATGGTTTTGCTATCCCGGTTAGACTTTGTGCTTGTCTTGGTTTTGGTTGTGATTTTGATCTGGTATGATCAGATCTTTGGATTTGGTTTTGGCTGGTTATTCAGAATGGATACATTCTTTTCATATTCTATTGGTTCATGATTTGATGCTCTGAAAGCTATCAATTATGTTCCCAGTTAGCTTTACCTATTAGCAATATTTGATGATATGGTTCAGTGATTTGGTTCGGCTTATGGGAATCATTTCTAACATGATGAAGATTCTTCTTGATCGTGTTCTAATTGTTTGGTGGTTTCGCATTGGCTGGTGTGCTATTATGATAGTCCTATTTGGATCCGGTTAGATATTCTATCTTATTAGACTGAGGGTTTCTACTAGTTGGTGAAATGTGTTGGTTATTGGTCTTAGCATGATTTCCAACGGATATAATTGTTTGGGATTTCAAGTTAGGTCCATGCTATGTAAATCATAATATTGGTCCGGTGATATCATGTGATATAATTTTTGTAATTATGGGTTTATGGGTTTAGGGTTTAGCCAACCTTTTCAATAAGGTTGATGATTTGTATTTATAGGTGACTTATTCATGTAATTTGGATATGGATGGTGTCAATGGTTATGTTTGCATTATCAGAGAAAGGTTTATGTGTGAATAGTGATATGTCATTCAACGAAAGATTGTAAAGGTTTTGGTGTTGCAGGGCAGACATTTGTGCTTAACCAGAACTGTATCAAGCATTAGGAGATGTTACTTTCATAGTTCATTCTTTTTGGATTGTAGCCTGATGTTTTTCTAAGTTAGTGAGACTTTCTTTTGTGATGACCAGTGAGCTCTAGGTGGTTGTCTTGACTACAAGTGCACTCCCTGTTGTAATTATTTCATATACTATGACATAAGTATTATTTGACTTTGGGTAGGGTTTCCCATCATGGTTTTTCCCTTTACTGGGTTTTCCATGTCAAAAAATTGGTGTTGTGTGTACTGTGCTTTCATGCTTTATCTTTCAATGTGTTGGTTTCTTTGTGCTCCAGTATAAAGGTTATAATATGCATTAACTGTGAATATTGGTAGAAAACTAATTCACCCCCCCTCTTAGTTTTCTCTCGGTATTAGAACTGTCTATCAATTGGCATCAGAGCAAGGTCCTCTTTGTAGAAGCTTAACTACTTGAGGAGATCTGATGGCATCAACATAAAGTTATACATTCAATCCTTGCTGGAAGGAGAGTCTTAGATTTGATGGCACAAATTACAAAATATGGAAGGAGCAAATGAAGATTCATCTAAGATGTCTTGGAGCCGAAGTTTGGGAGATAGTGGAGAAAGGGTATATACCTCATGATCCTAATTTTGGAACACTTATACCTGCTGATGAATAGAAGAGAGCTGAAAATGATGTCAGAGAAAAAGAAGTATTATTAAGTGCCCTATTTGATGAGAATCTATTGAATGCCATATAGTTGGAGAATGCAAAGGACATCTAGCTAAAGCTTGAAACTCTTTATGAAGGAGAGAAAGAAGTAAAGATTGCAAAACTTAAAGGTTTGAGGGTGAGATATGAAACTTTAAAAATGGAAGAAGATGAGAAGATAAGTTCTTTCATGGATAGAGTAAATGAGATTGTCATGGGAATCAAATGTTGCGGTGGATCAGTTAGTGAGGATGAGGTTGTGTCAAAGATTTTGAGAGTCCTACCTTCAACTTCCAAGATGAAGGCTACTGTAATTAATGAACTCTGGACAATTTTAAGTACCCCTATTACCAAAGATACAATACTTGGGAAATTGATAGCTTTTGAGCTTGTGGAACTTGGAGATCAAAGTTCTACTAAGATAGAAACTGCATTTAAAACATCTGCCTCTAGTAAGTAGAAGATAGATTGGAAAGAGTTATATGCCAAAGATTTGGAAGAAATTGAGAGAGAAGACAAAGAACTTGAAGAGTTGGAAGCCCTAGACCTCTTTTCTTTGGGGACATGAATATAGACTGGACACCCAAAGATCTAGAAATGACTTATGTCAGGTTTGTTGCTAGTAAAGGCTTCTTCAGGAGTTTTATTATCAAGAAGAGAATAAGGACATCTATTTTGAATGTACACAGTTGTCCTAGATGCTTCAACCCAAAATGAGGTTTCTATAATTTGGTCAAACAACATAGCCCTAGCAGCTTCTACTATTGTCCTATTCTTTCTTTTAGCTACCCCATTTTGTTGTGGGTTATCAGGTACAGTTAACTCCCTCTTAATCCTAGCATTTATACAATAATCTTTAAACATATCAAAAGTGTATTCCCCCCCATTGTCTATTCTTAAGGTTATGATTTTCTTACCTGCCATATTTTTTGCAAGAGCTTTGAATTCCTTAAATTTAGAAAGGATTTCTTCAGACTCTTTGTACCTCAGAAAATATTTTGAGGTCTTCCTAGAATAATCATCTACAAATATTAGATAATATAAAAATCCCCCTAATGAGGGTACAAACATGGGTCCACATAAATCAGAATGAACTAATTCTAATAGATTTTTTGGATTTACTATTGCTAGAATTAAAAGATCCTTTAGTATTCTTTCCCAAGGCAGACCCTTTGTAGTCTCCTTTAGATTTTTGACTTAGCTTGGGTAAGTCGATCATCATCTTCTCTAACTTAGGTAGGGTATGGAAATGAAGGTGCCCTAATCTTCTGTGCCAAAGGTCATTTGAATCTGGAGTCTCATGAATCAAGGCTA